>NC_136986.1:422716-517716 GCF_032717465.1 Coenobita brevimanus
ATGGAAGAAAGGTTGCGGAGTTCCTCGAAAGCAGTGATAAGAAACAGGGGAAGTGAGCATGGAAGTGAAAAAGTTACTAAATGACAGTATTTTTTTTTTTCAAAAAGTAGAACAGAGGAAGGAAAAACAAATGGGGAAAAAAAAAATAATCCATAGCCACCGAACTACTGGTGTCCTCCATTCATAAAATATCTGTAACAGTTAGACTTAGAACAGTTGTGGGTTCCAAATTTGGAGGAAAACAACTCTGGGGAAGCGAGTTTCAGAGAGATGCACTTCGAGGAATGAAAAAGAATTCTGATAGGCAGAAGTTCTGCAATATGGTTGAAGTGTTGTTCCAGTCATGAGCGCTACCAGATGCCCGTGTAGCACGAGGGAAGGCATGGAGAGGCGGCACCATGGACGCAACCTCGTCTGAAACACTTGCCAAAAAAATATCTGTAAAATAATGCCAAGGAGGCAACATTCCTTCTTGCTTGCAGGGAGGTAGTTTATATGTAATGGCTGGAGTTGTTAAAGATTCAAACAGCTATATTCTGAATTTTGTCCATTTGTCTCATTTAAACCTCTCAAAAACCATTCAACAAGAGTAAGCAATATTCAAGATGAAAGAGCACATGACTCTTATAAATTATAGCTAACTGCTCATTTCGGCGAAGAAGTTACGGACTCTGTACAATAATCCAAGTTTCTTTGAGGCAGCGCCTTCAGCAAGTGATCTGACATGAGAGAGGTCCAGCTGAGGGCACTGTTAGGTGAAACACCAAGAATTTCAATACTTTTGGAGATGGGAATATTAGTAGCACTGAAGGTAATGTACGAATCTGGCAATATCTGTCTATTAGTAAACTGTATATATTTAGTTTTATTAGCATTAAAAGAGACAAGGTTGTTTTGTCCCCATTCACTGATTGTAGCTAGATCTTGATTTATGGAGATGGCTGTACTGAGTTAAGAGGTAGAGATATTAGACTTTGTAAATGGATGTCTGAGTGTGAATGAACTATGTACCGGTAGTGTTGAGTCATCTGCATATGAGTGAACGGGATTGTGATAACAACTCTAACGTATGGAAGTGAAGACTGGACGCTGTTGGGGGGACAGAAGTCAAGAGTGAGAGCGGTGTAAATGAGTTATTTGAGAGGAGCCTGGGGAGCCACATGGACAGACAGACTAACAAATGAGGATGTAAAGGAGCGTTGTGGTGTGGATGTGGATGTGATAGGAAGCGTTAGGAGAAACACAATGTGGTGGTTTGGCCATGTGGAGAGGATGAAGAGTGAGAGACTGAAGAGGAGAGTGTATGTGAGTTGGAGGGGGAGAGAGGGAGGGGGAGGCCAAGGATGAGATGGAGGGATGGAGTGGAGAGGTATATGAGAGAGGAGTGTGTGAGTTGGGAGCAGGGCAGTGAAATGGCGGGGGACAGGGTGACATGGAGGCGATTTCTTTATGATCACCCCGTATGGGATTAAGGCGTCTGGTAATAGATAGATAATCCCAGCCATGACGTACGGTTGTGAGACCTGGAAACTGATAAAATCGATGGAAAATAAACTAATCTGTTCTCAGAGAACAATAGAAAGGTCAGTCTTGGGAATGTCTTTAAGAGACAGGAAAAGATCAACTTGGGTGAGAGAGCAGATTAAAGTCAACGACACTGTAGAAACTATTAACGAACAGAAATGGAGGTGGGCAGGCCATGTAGCAAGAATAAGGGTAACCGATGGAGGATGAGGCTGACTGACTGGGCACCAAGAGATTGTAAGCGCAGCAGAAAATTGCCAGACAGGAGGTGGAGAGATGACATAGGGAAATTTGCAGGGAAGACGTGGCAGAGATTGGCTTAGTCAAGGAATTCATGGAGAAAGCTGGGTGAAGCCTTTGTTCAGCAGTGACTTGTAATCCAATCCTACATTGCACCATGAGGAGCGTAGGAGCCCCAGGCTAGGCAGTTGTTCCTGACATTTAAGAGATGACAGTGACCAGCCTCACACATCCCTGAGTGGCATTACATGAGCAATAACCCCAACCAGCCCTTGGATATACGGTAAAGCATCACCGGCTCAATCCGAATGGAGCACCGTAATTACCCACTAAACCACCAGGCGCCATATATATATATATATATATATATATATATATATATATCATCCAGTCCTACTTTGCCCCATGAGAAGCGTAGGAGCCCGGGGCTAGGCAACTTGGTCCTGACATTCAAGATAAAAGTGACCAGCCTCACTCATCCCTGAGTGGCATTACATGAGCAATAAACCCTAACCACCCCTTGGATATAAACCTTCACCGGCTCAATCCGATTGGAGCGCCGTAATTACCCACTAAACCACCAGGCTCCATAATTTGGTTTTATCGTTACCACCCAGCGTAGTAAATGGTTTCCTGGTGTACAGGAAACCATTAGGCTTGTCACTCAGTGTTGAGGCACCCACAGGCAGAAGGAAGAGGAAAGATTGAAGGACAGAACGACAAAAGAGGGAGTGTAACATAACCCTTAGGCAGAAGGATGTGGAATGAATGGAGTAAAGAAAGACAGAAGAGGAATGAAGGGAGGAGAAGAAAGGGCAGACACCCGAGAGCAGCACTACATCGAGTGAGCGGATGGTGCGCGTCCCCACCTACCACTAATATACTTTCTCTCTCTCTCTCTCTCTCTCTCGCTCTCTCTCTATATATATATATATATATATATATATATATATATATATATATATATATATATATATGTATATGTATCATCTCACCAGCCGTTTGAGTGTCCACTGCAGGACCGGCCTATCCTGACCGAAGTGGGAACGATACAGCCAATGTATCTCTACCAGGTGGCTTAGGCTGTCTAGTAGAGATTGTATGTAGGGTGAGAAGTGCTTGTAAGTGTAACTGTAGTGTTGGAGTGGCTTTGGATGTGTGTGTAGTCTGTGAGCAAGTGTAATCGGGCCGCACAAGCCGGCTGGGTGCAAGCATACTTTATAGTACGCGACACTGGTTCAACCACAGCACCCGATGTGTCCGCCAATGCAGTACGTGGCCTGAAGAACGCTCTCAAAGTTTATTACTCTGGCGGGGCGCGAACCCTCGTTCTTCAGTGTACGAAAACGCACACTTTACCACAGAGGCTCCATATATATATATATATATATATATATATATATATATATATATATATATATATATATTGTGTGTGTGTGTGTGTGTGTGTGTAATTCACCGGGTCGGTCAGGATCACTTGATGGTCGTGATCGTCAGCTTTTACCCTCCCGGAAGGGAGCTGGGAGCTCATATAGTCCGATCTAAGGGCAAGGCTGTGACCTCCACACACGCACACACCCGTCCCCTTGCTCAAGGGGGACAGTAACCACCCACTTCGTCAGTGAAACTTTTTCGCAACCTGAGCGAGGCGCGAACTCCCGTCCACCAGTTGGCAAGCGAGAGCGTTACCACTGCACCAGCGAGTGTGTGTGTGTGTGTGTGTGTGTGTGTGTGTGTGTGTGTGTGTGTGTGTGTGTGTGTGTGTGTGTGTGTGTGTGTGTGTGTGTGTGTGTGTGTGTGTGTGTGTGTGTGTGTGTGTGTGTGTGTGTGTGTGTGTGTGTGTGTGTGTGTGTGTGTGTGTGTGTGTGTGTAAGGTGTTTCCAAGATATGTGGGAAAAATTTAGAAAGCAATTCTTCTGCATATTCTGGGTAAGAATACTATATAAACATAGATCCACTTTTCTACTGTAAACAGAGCTACAATTACGATCTTAATTATGAATATGGTCCTCCTCATAATACACTACAATCTGAGTGACGTATCTCGATTTTAGTAGATCTTTCACTGAAGCGACAAATAGCGGATTGTTGCTCGAATGAGGATGATGAATATGAATTTATAGCAACTTGGGTAATCAAAAGCAATAATGCTATCATGATCATAACTAAATTTAAGAAGTAAAATGAGAACTCTGCGGTAACTTTGAATAATATTTTTGCTAGCAACTATGGTTTCAACCAAAGAATGAGTCATAAGAATGGCACATAAAACTACTTACTCTGCTTCAGTTTGATCTGCAACATAAACTGTGGTTCCTGGATATGGATACACGACTATTGCAAATCACCCGGAGAGAAAGTTTGCCGATGACAAAGTAACAACCAGACTTCAACGAAAACTCTCAAGATCTACTTTACACACACACACACACACACACACACACACACACACACACACACACACAGATAGATAGATAGATGGAGAGTCTGATGGATAAGTATACCTGTGTGTGTATATATATATATATATATATATATATATATATATATATATATATATATATATATATATATATATTAGCAGCACTGAAGGTAATATAGGAATCAGGCAATATCTGTCAATTGGTAAATTGCATTTGTTTGTTTTCCTAATGTTAAATGATACAGTGTTATTTTATCCCCATTCCGTGATGTTAGATTAGTTTTAATTTTTGGAGGCTGCTGTGCTGAGTCGTGAGTATGAGATATTGAACTTTATGCATGGGTGTTAAAATATGAATGAACTCTGAAGTGTTGAGTCATCTTCATTTGAGCGAATGAGATTATGGGTGACAGATAAGAGATCATAAGTATGAATTAGAAATAGGGTTGGAGCCAGAACTGAACCTTGTGGCATGCCGGCATTAACCCTACCGTTGCCGTAGGTCCAGAATTTTACGGGTGCCCATGGGCAAAACTGGGGCCATCTTCTGAAGTTTCGAAAATTGTTTTTTTCCCCTTGCCATACTGAGGAGGAAGTTCAAACGCACCAAACAGTGAAAATCCCAGCTTCCTAGACCCATTCTGTGGCTTGCAATGGAGCACATAAGCTGCAGAAATATCGGCAATAGATATTGCCACAGTGGTGTATTGCCGCACGTGTTGTTTTATTTTTTTACCCCCGAAAACAATGTGAATGGTGCTGAAATGTTGCACATATATTAGATATGAGGATATCGAATGATTTCAGTGCATAATATGTTAGGATTGTCTCGAAAAAACAATTATTATGAATATTTTTTCACATTTTTGATATAAAATATGTTTACGGTAGTTTTGAGTTATTATGCAGGTTATGGTTGTGAGTATGGTTGGAAAAGAGAGTTAAATGGTTGAATATTCAGTCTTAAATGAGGAAATTGTCGGTCCCCCGAGGGTAGGATCTCCTATGGGAGATGAAAGTGGAGGGTCAGGTGGTTAGCACCTGGTCAGCTCTGATTAGGGATAGGGGAGTGGAGGCACATTTAGCCGCTCGCACACCACCTGTCTGCCTAAGTAGAATCGTAATGAGGTTCAAAACTATGAATGAGTCAGATTATTAGGAAAGTCAAATTATTATGAACAGAGGCATAAATAAATACGTATAGACGGAAAAAAAAAAAAAAAAACGTATTTTTCCTGTAATAAGTTTTCATTTATCATTTTACTTTGTTATTTTCACAAAATATGTTGCTGTCTGTGTGTCATGAGTGTAGGAAAGTATGATATTTTCTGCTTGGGTAAGAAAAACGGGTAAAGCTGTATGTTTGCCTATACTTCACACGGTCAGAATACGATAAACTCAGAGTATTGCATGGTAACTGTGTGCGATATCATACGTCCAGCGCACAATTATATTGCTTCCATCGTTATTCTGCAATGATTGCGAGTAGTTCAAATTCATGAACAGGAAAAAAATACGTGGATAACAATACAGGAACATACACTGATGCTGGGAAGGCAGGCAGGGTAGGGTGGAAAAGGAGAGCTGTTTGTTGGGGCAACCTTCACACAATCAAAATACGAAAAATCGGCATATCATACGGTTGCCTTGTAAGATAGCATTTTCCATACCCAGTACCTGCTCACTTACATTACAAACAGAACCTGCAATGATTACCACTCTATCTAGGGCAAAAATATTTCATTAACCCGTCACGTCCCGAGCTATTTCACACCTCCGACACCCCCCAATCCCGAGCTATTTTGGAAAAAAAAAAAATTTGGCTAAAACCTCCGCTTTTGGTGAGAAACATCGAAAATTCTTAGAGAAGTAGCTCACCTGAGGTTTAAAATACTCGATACAAGTAGCAGTACCTCCTTACCTTAATGGGTTTTATATCAGGGTGGCTCCAAAAAAAACGAGTTCTATGGGAGGGTAACTATTCTACACCACTCAAAAATGGTATTTATTTATTTGGTACGAATTTATATGTAGTATGAGAGTATATTGGTTTTCAAACAGTAATATAGGCATTATAAGCATTGTTTCACTCACTAACTCATCAACATACCTGATCTTTTTTGGCGACATTACCTGATCATCATTTCTGACTGTTTCTTCCTCTAATGCTATGTAATCTTTGTTCTCCACATTGTCATCGATTGGGGAACCACTTTGGCCCTGAATGTCTTTATTGGCCAGGTCACTGGTAACAGGTGAATTGCTGAGACAATGGAGTGCAGGGGGAGGGAGGTTATGTGGTGTAAGGCATTGTCCCTGCCTGGCATCTTGTAGAGGAATAGAGGAAGGTGTCCCACGTATAAGTACCAAAAATCATGCGCGAAAATTAAAAATTGTGCAAATTATGAACCTTGCAATTGTACAACGTATCATTACGTCAACGGGACTAGCTGTGACAATATGTTGCGATGCACCCATACATCAATGGGATGCCTCGGGTTAAGCATATAAGGAAATACATGGAGGCTGGCATCTGAGAAATAAATACAGAGCAGAATAATTACTCACCTCAAGTGCGAGATGCAATGACAGGAGTCAGTGCAGGAGAACTTTTACTCATCTCTTCCCTCCCCTAGCAGGTCAAAAGTCAACAGAAATAAGTCATTGTCTGGGAAATACAGTCTTTGTACAAAAGTCACTTACAAAACTACACTACCTCACATTTTTGACAACTGCAGATCGTATTCCTATAGGAGTTCATACACCAAGTTGTGTATGAACTTAGGCATCATGATCGTCTTCCGAATTTCAGGCAATGTTAGTGATGTGCATTCAGCACACACACGTCCACCAAGTGGAAAAAAGAGTTTCTTATACAACTGGACAGAATGACGAATGCATTCCACACTACCAATCTGCATGTCACTGTTATGAACAAAGCGCATGTTTCGATTGTAGTCTGTGATTGCTTTTGGCTTACGAATATGCTCGCCTGTCACACAGTCTCATTTCCTGGTGCCGACAAGAGCACCTGTGTGCACAGTTGATAGCATGTACACATCACGCTTGTCTCGTTAACGCAGGGCAAAGAGATCCTTGCTACACTGCAACACAACTGTGCCTCTTTCCTGTACATCATCAAACTTTGGCATGCCACATCCATTGTTCCGTACGGTGCCACAGGAACAAATCTCGCATGAAAGCAGGTGCACTGCCAGTTCAGGAGAGTTGTACCTTTATCTGTGTAGAGGATGTGCCCTCTACCCACATAATCCTCTACCCACATAATTCTCCATCATTCGCTTCACTACTGCACCAGAAATTCCAAGACGATCATTATGTGGAATATCGATTATTGCACCTGTATAAATAATCATGTCAAAGACAACACCCGTATGACAATTACACAGTACAATGATCTTTATGCCGAAACGATGCCTTTTTGATGGGATGTACTGCCTGAACGAGATACGGTCACGTAACAACATCAGTGACTCGTTGATTGCGAGCTTTTGAAAAGCCCCCCAAAGAGCATTGGAATTTGTCTTTGAGGTTTTCCAAACCGTCCTGATCTTGTGCAAACTGTCTGTTGGGTCTGAGGTTGTGTTGTCGCTGAAATGAAGGAACCTAAGGATGTTCTTGTACGTGTTCCGTGGCATGTGTTTTCTGAATACATTGACCCATGTCAACACATCAGTGGTCCAGTAGTTGACAAGTGCATGTTTTTTCACTAAGGGCATCAACATCGTCAATGCCATGAACACATACATGGTGGGCACCGTCACGTCAGCCCAGTGTTGTGTCCTGTAGGTCTTCTCATGTGCAAGGTCAGCTGCTGTCTGTGCAAAAACTCTGTTCATCTCATCACAAATGTGCATCATGAGGTGCAGTTCAAAAAATGCAAGAAAATAGCTCACTATCGAGCTTGTCACCATCGGTCCAGTCGTGTCCCTGACTCCGGAGTTTGTCTCATCAAAGTCAAACATCCTGGGTTGAAAAGCCATTGTCTCTTTTCACCTGTAGGCAACATGTGAAGGGGAGAGTTACACTGTTCTCTTCTGCCTCCTGTCTTGTGCACCTTCTGTGCTCCATGCTGCACAAACTTGACCAAGGAGGAAGTCCCTGGGACAAGGTGTGGTGGTGAGGGGGCATGGGAGGTGCTGGGCAGTGGTCAGGGAGCGTGGGAGGTGCTGGGCAGTGGTGAGAGGGCATGGGAGGTGCTGGGCGATGGTGTGGGGTCACAAGAGGTGATGTGAGGTGGTGATGAGGCACAAGAGGTGCTTGGCAGTGGCGAGGTGGCAGTGATGCAGTGGCGCTCGTGATGGCGGTGGGTGGTGAGGTGGCCTGGGAGGTGGTGGTGGGTGGAGGAGTAGCACGGGTGGTGGTAAAGTGGCCCGTGAATTGGTAGGAAGTGGTGAGGTGGCGTGAGAGGTTGTGCAGGGTGGTGAGGTGGTGCATACGATGCTTTGATCTGGCGGTGAGGCAATGTGGGTGAGTGCACCTGCACTCCAGCCTTCACTTCCTCCCCCTCCTCTCCCTCAGTGAAGAGCCACTTCACCACTGTCTTTGGTGCTGGTGGATCTGTATGGCAAGGTGGTGGTGGCTTCTCCTCTCTCTCCAAGGATATGTCGCTGTTGTCCTCCTTTGTAGTAGGAGAGACACCACTGATCATCACTCTCGTCACTACTCCCCACCATACTCTCCACCTCTGGTCGGACCCAATTCATTCCTCATCACTCTCCTCCCCACAGGGAAACAGCTCTGCCCTGATCTCGGGGCTGGTGAGCGGCTTACGGGGCCGGTAAGGGCGGCACTGGATGGGGGTAAGGGCAGGGAGAGAGGCAGAACTCAGACGTCCACTCATCACGGAAGTGCGCGGTGTACTGACGTGTGGGGTGTATGGGAGTGTAGAGTAGGTCAGTCTGAAGACGTTCAGAACATTCATTCACTTCCCAAAAATTTATGCCATTTTTTATAGGCCGCACTCAAACGATGCCTGTGGCTATTTATTGGCTAAATGTCATTTGACGCCGGCGGCCACGGACGAGTTAATTCAGTGAAAATTGGAATACACATCATCTACTTTTATCTTTCTGTCGCAGAGATGTGAGGAAATCAGAGGAACAAAAGATGTTAGGCCATAGCAAGAGCTTTTGGATAGTAGGGAATGGTGCCACACTCTGTCAAAAGCTTTAGAAATATCAAGGGCTACTGCATGAGTTTCTCCACGTTGGTCAATTGACTATTGGATGGTATGAGTTAGGAGATTGAGTATATCAACAGCGGATCTTCATGGTGAAAACCATACTGTCTATCACTAAGTTATTAGATTCAAGATGTTTGACAGTGAGCTTATTATTTACAATTTCAGATACTTTACCAAGAGAAGATGTCATAGCTATTAGTCTGTACTCACAGGGGTCAGAAGAACTTCCTTTCTTTGGAACTGGGTGGATACTGGCTTCGCTTCAAAAATTAGGGAATGAAGAAGCAAGTATGCATTTTCTGAACAATTTAGCTGGAACAGAAGTAAGTTCTGGGGAACATTTTTTCAAAACAATTGGAGGAATTCCATCTGGACCTGGACCTTTGTTGGCTGGTAAATAATCCAAGATGGATTTTACATAACTAGTCCGCATTTTAAGTGGAGCTACTTCTGGAGATTAAGTTCTAGTACGGGGTCATTATGGCTGACTTCTTCTAAGGTACAATTTATAGCAAATTTACAAGCAAGCATGTTCGCTTTACCACACGGACAATTTATAGTGTTACCATCAGAAGATTTTATTGAGGGAATGGGTGATGATCTGTTAAAGTTGTTATTGAAAGAATTAAGAACTGACCTGAATGTTCTATTGTCATCAGGAGTACTTAATAGTCTGGACGTTTAGTTGTGAAGAAAGTTTGATTTAGTGAGATTAATTGCTGCTTTTGCATGGTTTCTAGCAATATAAAATTGACTGGATGATTCAGATGATTTAGATTTTAAGTAAACGTTTTATATTAAGGAAATTTGGGTCGTTGCTTTGGCACAGTTTGCTGTCAAACCATTTAGTGGACTCATACCTTTTATTGAACTGTTACTGGGTGTGAACAATTCCATACCAGCTTGTATCAAATCATTAATATGGGACTGGGTCTAATTGATGTCACTGGAGAAGGAAGACTGCCATGTATACACACACACACACACACAAACACACACACATATTATATATATATATATATATATATATATATATATATATATATATATATATATATATTTGTTTGTATATATAAAGAGCCGTGTTGTTTCCTTGTTTGTCCTTCAACTGCGCCCAAACCAATGGCCAGAGACCCCCAAACCCATAAATATATTCTGAATCAGGGTAAGGCAATGATGGTTTTAGAAGGGTCAAAAGTCAGATCTGCATCGTTTGAGGTCACCGGCAAGGTGTTCGCCTTTTTAGCCTGAGCAACACCGGGTTCCCCTGCAGTCCAATTTTTTTGCATGGAGACTCATATTACCTCCAGTTCGGACATAGGTTATATGAGGTTGACCCCCGAGGTCATTTGAGGTCAAAGGTTGGAGGTCATTTGAGGTCACGAGTAATACATGCCCGAATGATTGGACCCAGCAGCTCAATTTTTGGCATGGAAACTCACATGATCTCACTTTCAGATATAGGCTATATAAGGTTGACCTCTGAGGTCATTTGAGATCACTGGTGACAGTAAACAAGTGCGCACAAATACTGTGCGTTAGTTTGCGAAAGCTGAAATAGATAGCTCCTGGACCTCTTATAATTCCTCTTCAAAAGCATATGAGGTACATGGTCTTTCTGGGTTAGAGAGAAAGATTGAACAAGAACAAATACGATTTAAGTGTTCACCTTTTTGGCCTGGGCAACACGAGGTATCCCTGCTAGTATATATATATATATATATATATATATATATATATATATATATATATATATATATATACACACACACACACACAACAGTACCCTCGTGTCCAACACGCGTTTGTCCAGCACAATTCGCGTCCAGCAGGGAGAGCAAAAAATTAGTACGATTTAATACAATTTAATTACTGTAACATGGATGCATTAGCATAACACGCACGGAGCTCCGAGAAGTGGGCGAAATCCACCGAGTTCGCCTCTAGCACGATCACCCCTGGTCCAACACGGTCATACTGGATGTTCCTGTGATGCTGACAGCCAATCAAAACTTGTGATCAAGTTGCCTCCCCCACCCGCTATCATGACGTGATCGTAATGTCGCCCAGTCAAATATGCTTCTGTTCTCACGTGATGTTCTGTTTAAATTTCTCCCGCCACAGCGCCACTCAGTCGCATAATTCACATTGGAAGGTGCTTTTTTCCTTTCTGCATTTTCTGCCCTTGCAACTGCATTTTATCCTGCTCACGATGCCTAGGAAGCCTTCTGAGAACCCCAAGAAGCGGCGGCACCTCCCTCAGGCCACCAAGCTAGAAATCATCGAGAGGAAGAAGAAAAGGGAGAGGAAAGTGGACATCGCCAAGGCCTACGACGTGAATGAAGCCAGCGTGAGGACCATAATAAAAAACCAAGACAAGATTCTGGCAGCAGTGAAGGCTTACGGAATGCTAGGACAGGCAAAAGCAGGACTTTCCATGGATGTGGTTGAGGATAGTGATTCTGAGTGTGATTTCGCAGGATTTATGAGGAAGGTTGAGGAGGAGCAGCAGCCATTACCCGCTAGTGACGCCAACAGCCATCCTCCGGGGACTCAGTAGGACTACTTACAGCCTCGGATACCACCTTCCATTCCCAGCAAGCCCACTAACACTATCCTAAGAGGTTAGTTACCATTCATAGTACAGCACCATTTATTATAATTACAGTAGTAGCAATATATGTAAAGGTATATGTTAGGTATTTAGGGAGACTTTTCCTAGGGTTGCTGACATAATTCATTTCCCATAACGGGAAAAATGATCCGTTGCTACAAATAGGTATTGGTTATTACTGTATGATAATGGCATCTTGAGTAAATCAACCGCGACAACGTCCCATGGTTGATGTGGTACAGGGTAATTACCCATCGGTGCAGGTGGAAATGGGTATCCATTGTGTTTTGCATATGATTCGCATCTGTCTATATGATTGTTTATATATTTTCGCAATGATGGCCAGTAATATAACAACTGGGCTTGTTTGAATGTCTTATCCATTCCAGGATGTCTTGCATGTGGGCTATCGTGTATCGTTCGTAATACTTGAGGTATCATGTCATTAGGTACTACCAATTGGTTATTATTTCTTCGGCGTTTTGGTTGTTCTGGGTTGATTTTGTATAATGTATTATTGACCATTGTGAATTGTTCGAGTGGTACATGTAGCTGGGTAATTGTATGTCATCTCCACTTTCTAACTTGCATATAACTTTAGACCATGTTGGATCAAGTCTTTGTGCTTTTGCGATTTCATCGTGGTTTGGGATGTCTCCTTTGAGATCTAATGCCGCGACCTGAATTGTTTTCGGGTTCCTAGCTAATGCGTCGGCTACTAGATTCATTTTACCTTGTATATAATGAATATGTACGAGTACATTGTAGTTTTCGACTGTAGCCTACATTTCCATCTTGCTCTCCTCCCAGACAGGAGTTTTTCTTTAAACATACCCACTAGCGGTTTTTGATCGGTGAATAAGTGTATTTCGTAACCATATACCAAATCTCGAAGCTTTTGTAATGCAAAAACTACTGCAAGTGCCTCTAAGTCTGTAGTGCAATAATTTTTCTCTGCACCTTTTATTTGTCTGCTGGCAAATGCAATTGGTTGATTCTGTCCTCTTTTATCTTCCTGCACCAGTACAGCCCCTAATCCTTTAACTGATGCATCGGTACAAATAATAAATGGTTTTGTGAAATCCGGATATGCCAAACATGGTGCATTTGTTAGTTTAATTTTTAATTTGTTAAATGCTTGTTTTTGTTCTTCTTCCCATTGGAATACAGCATCTTTTTTGAGTAGTTGGAATAAAGGAAACCCTATATGAGAGAATTGTTGTACGAATGACCTATAGTACCCAGCTAGACCTAAAATTGTCTAACTTCGTCATTCGTAGTGGGTTCAGGAAAGTCTTTCAGTGCCTGTATTTTGTCATCAGTGGTGTGAATACCATTAGCAATTAGTCTGTGGCCTAAGAATTTTATTTCCTTAAAGCAAAATTTGCATTTAGAAAGCTTAATTTTAAAACTAGCATCACCAAGCTTTTGTAAGAGTGGGTCTAATCGCTGGAGATGTTCTGTGATATCTTTCGTTGCGTTGATAATATCGTCAAGATAAACAAATATTCCTTGTCCTAAAATTCCGGGCAATACGTAATTCATAAGACGCTGGAATGTGCCCGGGGCTGTCCTCAGTCCCATTGGCATCCTTCTATACTGATAGTGTCCTCTATCTGTGGAAAATGCAGTGCATTTATGTGACTCCTGATCTACAGGAATTTGATAATAACCACCTAGCAAATCGATCGTGGAAAATACATTATTTTCTGATCCAGTATTCTGTAGGATGTCGCTTAGCAATGGCATGGGAAATCGGTCTGGGATTGTGTGATTGTTTAGTTTACGGTAATCTACTACCGCATGCATTTCTCCATTTCGTTTGGGCAAGAAGAATAATAGGGCATTTCACGGGGAGACTGATGGCTCAATAATTCCAAGTTTTAACATTTCATAGACATACTGATTTGCGAGTGTACACTGAGATTGTGGGATTCGGTAGGCCGGTACGAAAATTGGTGGTGTATCTGGGTGCACATTAATCTTGTGATTAATCAGGTTAGTACACCCTAATTGTTCTCTGGGTAATGCTACGGTGTCCCTGTGTGTTTCCAACAGGGTTAACAAATCATTTTCTTCATCAAATTCACCTGAGTGAATTAAATTCTCTTTTATGCTTTCTCTATCCGTAGATTTTATCTCACTTGTGACTCCAGCTACAACTATTGCCAATACAGGGGCGGGACATTTTTCAATATTAACTACACATGTCCCCTTTTTCAACGGTACTTCCCCATTCATGTGATTAATTAGATATATCTGAGTTTGCCCATCGTCGTTCATCTGACATACCCGGTAATGCGTTTTCTACTGACAATCCTTTTACTTTACATAATTCTTCTAAGACAAGAACAGTACTATTCCGTAACTTGCTCTTTATGGTAACTTTCATATAGGAGTTAGGTCTTATAACTAAATCATTGGTGAGATGGGTGGGAAAAACTGATAAATCAGTACTGTTACGTGGGTGTCTAGTCCTGGAGGCTGGGGGGGGGGGTGAGTGGATCTATACACTCATCTGTTTGTGTATGTTTGTTTAAACTTTTAATATTACCGATTCTTTTTGGTTCTGTTTTACTAATCGGTGGGGACTCTGAGGGTATTTCCTCTATGAATTCATTATCAAAGTCTATTCCATTCATTTGTGGGAGTAAAGTTATTTTCTCTGTTCTCATGCATCTTAAGCCCAGTATCGTATGAGCTTTAATTGCGAAGTTTTCAACGATATAAAAAAAAATGCAGAGATTGGTCTTGTATCTCTGTGAAACAGATGTTTAGCCGTATCATACCTTTTACGTGATTTGTTTGCCATCTACTGTATATAAGTCTAAATAAGTAACTTCCAGAAAAGTTACTTTCATCTTATTTCTAAAAATTCTGTTTATTTCTTCTTGTGTTACTAAGTTCACTGGAGAGCCTGTGTTTAAAAATAAGGAAACGTTTTGATCCTCAAATACAGCTGGTATCAAGATACACTCATTTCCCAACATGCCTCCTATGTGAATTTTAGACTTGCTTTTCTTTATGTTTGTTCATTTTTTGTTGTTGGTTTTCCCCCAATTTGAAAATAGGCACTAATTTTTCTACTGTTTTGCAGTGACTGGTCCAGTGCCCTTGGCACCGATGATGTCTACAGTAGGGACCAAATTCTTGTGTCTTTTGTGTATCCTCTTTTGTTTTGATAAAACATTCAATCTTTGTGTGTCCTGGTTTTGCACAATAATGACATGGAATGGACCTATCTCCTGAGTGTGATCTACGAGATGACTTCCCATATTTAGTGGTGTGATCTGCTTGGACTGCGCGGAAACTTACAAAACTGCCTGTAGCCTGGTGTTTGTGATCATAGACTCGACGTGTTTGGTTGTTTGCTCTGCCTGCTTTTGGGTCGCGATCGATTTTGTTCTCTGTTTGGGGTAGTTGTAGCTCTTTTCCCAGTTGATACTGTCTCAGGCACTCTCATTCTACTAGAATGTGATTGTGTTTCGATCACCCCTGCTTTGCTACACTGCATCTCTACCTCGTTCATTAAGTCTAGTAAGCACATACCTGGGGTGTACGCTATCATCTTGGCGATCTTGAGGGTCCTATCAGGTAATTTACACAAGGCAGCTACATAACCAATGATGTCCACGACGAGGTCTGGGGACATCTTTCCATCCACCTATTATCCAGTTTGAGTTTTCTGAGGTAGCTACTAATGTTCTTTTGATCGTGGAAACTTTGGCAGTTTTCACTGAGCACATGATTTGTAGTGTGCTCACTTACCACATCTACAATCTTATGTAATTCTGGGATTATACCTGGCAAAGAGTTCATACCTCCAGAAAATTTCTTCAAAAATTCAGTTTTAAATTCATCATATGTCTTAGCTCAGAGAGCCTTGTCTGACCTAAGCAAGTTTCCTGCCGGACATCTTTCCTGACTAATCAAAGAGGAAAAAACAGCAATTTTCTCTTGTTCATCTGTAATGTGCCTTTTTACGAAGATCAGTTCGCATTGATTAACCAGTGAAATGACATCAATGCGATCTTTTTCTGTGCCAGAGAATTTCGGGGCAGTTTTATCTTCATGATAAACGTATATCTTAGTTTGATCCGTTGTATTCATCTTCACTGGTTGCTTTGTTAATTTAACTTGGACTTGTTTATCGTTGTGTGAGGGAATAGTGGAATAGGTTTTCCCTGAACGATGAACTCTGTCAAGTATATTTTCATAGGTATGCAAGGCAGAGACTAAGTCCTCACTCGCTACATCAAAGGGGATTTGCCAATCATCATTATCATCTAGAACTGAGGTATTAGTTTCTTTATCTTTAGTTTACGGTGATTTCTGTAGGGTGGGTGGGTTGCCCTGGTGCTCTCCTAATTGTGTATCTGCAGTGGGTGCTAACTGTGTATCATCTGTTACTAACGCAGGTGGAGGTGAAAATATTCCTGTTATATCACTCAGCTAAAAAGAATTCATATTGCTAAGGTATGGTGTTATGAAATACGTCTTTAATTTATGTCCTAACTAAATAGATGAGTAAATGAGTTTTAATGAATGATAGATAGTGAGTATATAAGTGTATATATAAAAATAAGTAAAGGAGGTGATTTTACCTAATTTAAGCACTGAGAAGAAATGAGTAAGTATAATTACACCCACTTGATACAGATGGTCACTCAGAGAGGCGAGTTGAAAGCAGCTGTCAATCTCGGAAGATAAATGCAGAGTTGAATGAAGATCTCCTCTCGATAATTCTAGGGCTGTGTTGATGGACGATATTACTCAGGAAATCCCATGGCCTGATGAAGGTAGTGGTTAACAGCTGTACTCACAGGCAAACCTCAAGATAGAACGTCGAATTCCCACTCAATACTGTGAAAATAAGTGAGTATGAGTAGGAGCTATGTGAATAATGAGTAACGAGTAGTGGGTGAGAAGTGCCTGGTGTTAGTCGCACGTTGATTGGCGTGATGTCGTCTCAGCAAACACGCATGATGACGTCGTCTCAGTAGATACACATGGTGACGTCGGCTTCTCACACTGGTAGGTGTGGTGGGTAACTCAGTAGCAATGAGTAACCTGAGTGAGGAAAGGTGAGTGAGATGCATTATAAATGTGGTTGTGGTATTTTGCTGCATCGTCTTGACCTGTATGAGCAGTGGAGGTAGGGGGGCGGTAGGAGAGAGAATGTTGGGGTTCTAATGCTTGTTGCTTTGTCCTTGCTTTTTGTTTACTTGTTTTGTTTTTTATTCTTCTTGCTGCTGCTTGAAGTTGTGTGAAGAAGATTATAGAGTTGTCTTGTAGACTTGTTATTTGTAGTTAATTGTAGGGCTTGTTGATCCTCACTCGTAACTCGTCATTGTTACTGTATGCTCGTAGGCTCGTAGACTCGTAGGCTCATAGACTCGTAGAATCATAAACTTGTAGACTCGTTCTTCTTACTGTATTCTCGCTTGTGGTTACTTGATCGTAGAATTGTAGTAATGTAGAATCAGCTGTAGAACTGGAGCTGATCTTGGTTACAGTTTCACCTGCTTTTGTAGAGATGGTGGTTCATAGGTGTAGAGTCGATCGTTACTGTGCTTCCACCATTTATTATTGGAACTTCGTAGCCACCATTTATATATATATGTAACTCTTTAGTCTTGTAATAGGTGAGTCTTGAGTTTTGATTGAAGTTATTTTGGTAATTGAAGAGCAGGAGGAGTTAAAGATGAATACAGGGAGTTGATCTTGATTTATTATCTTCAAAGAAAGTCTAAGTTGAGCAGCGTGTGTATTACTCAGTGACTTAATTTACTGACTAAGTCTAGTCGGACCCTTCTTCTTATTTTATCTCTCCACTACCTGCTGGTTCAATGGCTTGCCCCTTTCTGAGCTCTGATTGCTACATTCTCGTTTAGCAGGGGTCGTGTCACGTGTGCTATACTGTCGTGGAAACATCTAGAACACTGTATGTCTGTGTGTATGTACAGCTTCCGGTGCACGACCAGCATTCCTTCACTTTAAGAGTTGCAATCTAATTTCCTTTTGCTTGATTCTCGCTGATACACTACCTATCTCACACCTTGGCTTGATGCTTCTCTCTATCTATCTCTCTATCTATCTGTCTATTTATCTATGAGTTGTATTATTATAATATGGAGTCCTGACACTACTACTACTACTACTACTACTACTACTAATAATAATAATAATAATAATACTGCTGCGATTACTACTACAGTAATATGGGGAACTTCTTAGCACAGCTGTATGCATGAAAGATTATTTGTTGACAATCTAACTTACAGTCCCCGACGATGAGACAATTCAACTGCAGTGCCACTTCCCCTCCACAGTGGGGGACGATGCACGTATCCTACATCTCGCCATGATATTTGCTTGGTTTCTCTTGTTAGAGGGAGGATGACCTATGTTTAGATGAACACAGTCTCCTGTCTGGATTTCCTACTTCCTATGATCTCCGGTCTTTCAAAAGCAGTGTGTCCCGGCATCTTGAAATGAACGGATCTTGAATTTGGCTATCTTTTTCATTGTTTTTGTTTTTTTTCTTGGAAGGAACGGTTTGCGGGCTCCTGGCCTCTGGTTCCTTCTTCCTTGCATAAAAAAAAAAATCCCACAGCTCGCCATATTTGCATGGTTTCTCTTGTCAGAGAGAGAATCACCTACCTATGTTTAGATGAACTGCAGTTACCTGTGGCCATCTGTGTGCTCGGGGAGACTTCTGCACAGCCGAGGGCAACACATCACTGGCACCGCATCTGTATAGGCACAATAGCTGACAGGCACTGCAGGGTAGCCAAATTCAAAACCACGAATACCGCTTAACTTGCTCTTAAAAAAGTTAGAATCTCTTGAAAAACAAAAATATCCAGAAAACCTATGGAAAAAAAATCTCTAGAATATATATATCAAACTATGAAAATCTGAATAATCCTGCTAGATTTATTGCTGCCAAACATTAAAAATTATCACTAAACGGAAGTGACTATATCTGGATCCAGCAGAAATACACTAAATAGGTAAGTGAAATAAAAATGATTGCTTGGAGCTGCCAAATCGAAAGGCGCTAAAATGACGCTAATCGTTCAGAGATTCATAAATAGACAAAAAGAAAGTTCAGATCACCAGCGTATATTTAGAGTATTAATAAAATTCCTAAATTTCATACGTCACTTGAAATAAATATGTTGCTAAAAGGAGGAAGCAAAGATAGAATAATGAAGAACTAGCACCAAACCATACATTGGCTACACGGCATTAAAACCGGCGTTAAAGTGGTTTTTGTGATGAAGCGGCTTGGTGATGAAACAGTTTAGTGTTAAAGCACAGGAAGGGTCAGTGTCAGTGGGAGGTCCTTAAACTATCCATGTCATGAAACCAAATGTCTAACCTGATAGGAGTTGAGAAGGATGGAAAGGCCGGAGGAAACATGGAAATATCAAGAAGAGGAGTAGGGCAGAAGAGAAGAAGAGGACAATAAGGAGAGAAAGACTGGAGACAAAAAGGCCCCTTTTAGTCGTCTCTAACGACAGGCAGTGATGCTGGGCAAGTAGGCCATTCTTTTTCCCCTCTCTCCAGGGGGGTTGCTAAAAGAAATTGAGCATTCCTAAGAGCAAAACCGCTAAGATGGCAACACCCTTACCACGTCTATTTATACTGCTATGACAGCCGTTCTTGCCTTGACGAAAGTTTGAGTCAAAGCAAGGTCGTGTGTTGGCTGGCTGGTGGATCTCTCACACCATAGAGCCAGGGATGAGACACGCAAACATTATGATCCATTACTTTCCTGTGGTCGACGGGTGTGCTCGACCACACTGACCAGTTTTAAGCAACAACAACGGAGAACGATTTTGTTAGGATTAGGATAGATATTCAGAGCTGCAAGAGGGTCAGATAGAGCCCTCATTAACCCTTTCAATACAAGACTTTCCCCTAAGATGAAAATAATCGTCTGTACACAACAGGAATGAAAAGTAAATGGCGTCATCGCAGAGAAGAGGTTAATAGAAAATCATCTGGCGGTGCAAATCATTCTCTCTCTCTCTCTCTCTCTCTCTCTCTCTCTCTCTCTCTCTCTCTCTCTCTCTCTCTCTCTCTCTCTCTCTCTCTCTCTCTCTTTGTCCTTAATAAAATTGTCTACCAATGTGGAAAAAATAAAACAATATTTTTTTTTTTTAACTTTTATTCTGCAGTTCAGTTCCCTCTAATTCATCCTTCTAAATCATGTGAGGCATCCTAACACCTCTTCCTTACCGATTAGTTTGCATATTACACCATAACATTTTATTGGGTGCTACTTACATAGTCTTAATATCTACATAGCTTCCTTCGGCAACACACAAGAAAGCAGAAAAGTGTAATGTTCAAAATAAATCGCCAATGGAGAGGTTTTACGTACCTCATTCAGAAATGGACGGTATTATATTCCACCTTATTACATGTGTGGGCTGCTGGAGAGGGACGCCGTCTCGTGGTGGCACTGATATAGCCGGGAGGGGGAGCTGCCTGCTATAGATATACTGTACGTCCCCCACCTCCCTCATTATCCCCAGATAGAAGGATGGCTGATAGTGGGAGAAACTCAGATTCAGCCTGCAGTCCACCGCGTGCATGTCCAGGAATGGATTGGATAACAACAACAACAACAACCTCAGCTTCTTTTTCCAACCTCTTCTACTCTTCTAGTCTTCAGCATGTGTGTGTGTGTGTGTGTGTGTGTGTGTGTGTGTGTGTGTGCGTGTGTGTGTGTGTGTGTGTGTGTGTGTGTGTGTGTGTGTGTGTGTGTGTGTGTGTGTGTGTGTGTGTGTGCGCTCAAGTCACGCTAGTGGGGAAACTCCGGGTGGTCACGTACCCTGCAAATAAAATGAAAAAATCAAAATATATATCACCATCTTCAACAACCTTACTCTTATTTTCACTTTAAGATGCAAAACATAGAAAGATAAGAGAAGAGGAAAACAGGAGGGTAGGCAAATACAGTTAGAGGTAGGTAGGTAGGTAGGGTGGTGGATAGGTAGGTAGGCATGTGGGAAGGGAGCGATGTGGGTAAGGAACGAAGAAAAAATAGTCTGAAAGGTAGGTAAGGTAAGTGAGAGGGAAGTAGGCAGGTAGGTGGGTAGGTAAGTAAGGAGGTAGGCAAGGAAGAAAGAAGGAGGTAAAAATAAACGAAAAAATAGGGGAAATATACAGAGAGGGAAGTGAGACAGTAGACATAACAACTAACCTTTGGTAATACGCGTAGTTCGGTCCGAATCTTCGTCCTGCCTCGCCTTTGTCCCTAGTCTTCAGCGCCTCCATCTCCGTCTCCGTCAGTTTGAACCCCCATATCTGAAGGGACCGGGCGGGAGAAATATTGTCTTCTTAGTACTGGTATTACTTGGCTTCTTTCAATCTAACTTGGCCTAAAACTGACATCTCTCGCCTCACTATATCGACTCATCAGAGCATCCATGTCCTCTCTGTTAGCTAGAACCACAACGAACATTATATTTTTAATAGTATTTTAGATTATTATGGTATTTTCACTTTAACTTTGGACTAAAATTGACCTCTCTCCACCTTGAACGCTGAGTTGTAGCAATAGATTAACACTTTATTACGGCGCTAGTCACGAGGAAGTGCAATAGCCAGTTGAAACCCCAGATCTGCTATGTCCAGATGGAAAAAATTTGACATGCATTCTTTTGATTATTCATTGTAACCTGGAGGGTATTTTCCTGTTGCAACTTAATTCCCGTATCTCAGTGGCAGAATACGACAATACTATGGCTCAGCATCTGTTCCATCTGTCCTTCCTATCACGACAGCCCACCATCTTTTCTGTCTACTATATCCAGACATCTCAATCCCGTAGGGGGGGCCATAAACTAATCGCAGCCATGTCGCCCAGTCCCCTGCCAGTTCGTTCCCATCTTTCCATCTTATCACTACGGCTCAGTATCTTTTCCATCTACCCATCATATTACTAACATCATTATTCTGTGCTATGCGTGTAGGGTTGGCTGACTTAGGAATGGTGGCGATGTTCTGCTGGACGAGGAAGCGAAGCAGGACCTGAGCTGGTGTGATGGAGTGACTTTCAGCCACCAGGCGTACCACAGGGTCCTCCAGCACCCACCCACACCCGCCGTCACCGTCACAGGGGCAGCTGCCTGATTTGCATCCAGTGCTGTTCCAGAGAAAGAGGGAGAATTCAGGTGGCCTCGTTTTGACGGCAAGGAGGCTATAATTATTGTACATTATTTTTATCAATGTATTATTATCTTTCTTTTTGTATTAGGCCATGACCTCCACTGTTTTAAATTATGTGCGTCCACATATCTTGATCACTGACGCATTTTGTTCTCGGCTTCCTTATTCATTGTATTTGCTTGAGTTTAAAATGGATATTTTTTGCTGGCTTTGTTTTGGATTTTTTCTATTTTACACGAAAAAAAAGTCAAACTAAAATTACTGCTCAGGAAAAATCTAATGAAATTCGAATGTAACGGGGTGTATAGAAGCCCACATAGCCCACAGTCACGTTGGGTACAGACATGAGCAGAAGTTAGTTGACAGTCAAAAAACAAAGTATCCATGCTTCTCGTACTCTTGTTGTCTGCTGTAAACCGACATCCCATAGAAATAGTTCCATTCCCCCAGCCAGCGGAGACGTGGCACCAAACTTTTGCTGATACCTTTACCTATATCGCCATAGTGGACTCCTATTGTACAGGATTAATTTGTTGTTTCCTTATGCCTTCATACTGATACATTCATTGAGAGAGAGAGAGAGAGAGAGGTACTCACTTAAACCTGCCAGGGGAGCCGAAGGGGGCGTAGGCGGTGATGACAATGTTCTGCCGACGACAATACTCCTGTACCTGAGGCTGCTGGAGGTACACGTTCAGCTCAACCTGTAGGTATACACAGGTAAGTATGCACACACACACACACACACACACACACACACACACACACACACACACACACACACATGGACATAATTCAGTGAAGGAAACCCATTGCAGTTCCTATAGTGCACTCACTCTAAACTGGAAATTATCCCAAACCTCTTTCAGCTCAGCTGGTGGCCAAGTATAGTCACATGTAAGGGTAGACCACTGGTAACCAAGGAGACTGATGTCTGCCTCATAACACAGTCCTGGAACATCATGCATATACTAATCATCTCTATCTCATTCCTAACCTCATTCCGAACTTATTGACTACCATGCGGGTGTGATAGTGACCCAGTTCTCTCAGATGAAAACAAAGGGAGTATAGAGAGTGTAATGGGCCTCTCCTCGGCGTCCAAGGATTGTAACATCACCTGCAGCACCGCCGGCAGGATGGTGGCGTTGGCTATGACCTTCCTCAATTGTTTGATGTTGAAGTTGGACACGCCGATGTTCTTGGCCAAACCCGCCTTCGCCACCTTCTCCATCTCCTGCAGGCGATTAGAGGACATCATCATCATCATCATCATCGTCATCACTGTCATCATCATCATCATCATCGTCATCACTGTCATCATCATCATCATCCCCGTCGTCGTCACTATCTTATATCCTTTATCATTATCATGATTCTTCATCATCATCCTCACCGTCATCGTCATTCATCATATATTTATTATCCATCATTCGGCCATCAGCCATTCATAATTCATACATCATTATCATCATCATCATCATCATCATCGTCAGTGTCATTCATCATATATTTATTATCCATCATTCAGTCATCATTCGATCATAATTCAGCCATTACCATCATCATCATTATCATCATCATCATCATTATCATCATCATCATTATCATCGTCATCATCATCATCATCATCATCACAACCCCCCTTCCCCTAAAGATAAAAGTGACGTAGGGTGCTGAAGGCAAGAGAATATTGAGCAGTGGTGTGAAAATGAATCGCCCAGGGAGAGGTGTACGGAATCTTACACTTCAGTATCCTCTTGTATGTTTCTGATGCAAAGTATACCGATATAATAAACAAACAAGATAATCAAGAAATAAATTGCAAAGGGAGAATTGTTAAGGGATCTTCACTAACTTTCCACACACTGATGATGTCCGTAGCGTCGTCCAGGCACGGGTACCCTTGGTCGTCACGGGGGAATACGTCTGTGTCGTTTTTGGCCTGAGAGAGAGAGAGAGAGAGAGAGAGATTATATATCTTTTTCTTTGGTACCTGAAAAACATCATGATAATTATATAGCTGCCATATTAGAATAGTTATTACACTACAACTGATAATACTTAAACTCATAACGTTGTTCTACCACCAAAGTATGATGTTCATCCTATAAGAGGCCTCTTGTGTAAAAAAAAAATAATAATAATAAATAAAATCTCATTTACTTGGCTGTCTGTAATTAGAACCTGCGCTTCGGTAATGTGAAAAATGAACGTGTTTTAGGTGACTGAGTATGCACTGCCTCACTTGTACTTTAAAAAAAAAATTCCATATGTATATTATACATATTCATATATCCATTAGCATGGCACTCAAGTATTACACCGGTTCTCTCTCTCTCTCTCTCTCTCTCTCTCTCTCTCTCTCTCTCTCTCTCTCTCTCTCTCTCTCTCTCTCTCTCTCTCTTAGGTTCATTAATTACCGTTTTGTACGAGCCCTACAGCTCGGTCAAATGTTGTCGCTCTTAAGAGCACAATAGTTTCACCTTCATGCCGCTGATGTCACTAAATCCATGCTTTTGCTGGCTTCAGAAAGATTTCATGGTCTCCACTTCAGGGGAAATTAAAGAGGAACGAAGTTTTGCCAAAATTTTTAATATACGGTAAGTGACTGATTATGCTACAGTTGGCATCAAAAGTCCTGTCGCCTCTCGTTTTTCCCCCACCGACTTTGAAAATCAGTGTGGTGAATCTACAGCAACCGTCACTGATGTCTTCACTTGGCCACAAAACAATGCCAACAACGTTGTTTGCATCGGATTAGCAATACGGAGATGTCAGGGTCCATAGAGAGAGAGGTAGGAGAGGCGACAGGACTATTAATGCTTACTATCCTGTACATTGGATATCTCTCCTATGCAAGTTGCATTGAAAATAAAAAGGCAAAGTAACACACAAGAGTAAACGTAGCATCTATTCCTTACCAGTACATCATTCACACGCCAGAGCTAAGGCCACGTCCACACTAAATGCTTGCTGGTGCGGGCTCGAATTTTGAAATTGAAACAGTTTATTGACCAATATATTTGTCAAAAGGATGAGGATACATGTTGTCTATCCTCATCCTGTACCGCGTTGGTCTCTCAGGAGGGATTTACTTGAATTAGCTTATAATGATGAAGTAATACACAACCTCTTATTAACTAACATGTATTTAACTCCCCCCTGCGCTATTTCTTATCAACTCGATTACCTTCCCTAAGTCCTTTTTTTTTTTTACTTTTTTTTTAAATATTAAGTTGAATTTTGGTCATCAGATTAAGTGTTTTTGAGTTTGAACTCTTTATCACCCTCGTCTTTTTGTAATTTACGCCTCTTGGGTGGGTGTGAGGGTGGTGATAAGTCACCAGCACCGTGAGAGGTAGACGGGCATGAATCCGCCATTGATGGGCTACAAACGAAAACTGAATTGCCAATTATGCGATATTTGGCAGATGGGGTGGGCAGGGATTGGCAACAGCTCTGATACGGTAGAGGGAGACTCAACGTTCCCATGGAAACCACTGATGCTTCCTTGTGCTTGAGATATGCCGCACAGACCCATCGCCTCATATGAGGCAATCAGCGCAGCCAGGGGTGGTCTGCGTATCTGGTTTACTAAATATGTGGTACTTGGCAACTGTGGCATGGCAGGGTAATACATCAGCTCTGATGGCATAGAGGGAGAGTCAACATTCACAGGGAAACCACTGCTTCCTCTTGTTTGGAATTATGATGTGGAGATCCATCACCTCGTATGAGGTGATCAGTGCTGCCAGAGGTGCAATGCATATATCGCATATGAGGTGATGCGCGGCGGTGGTTAATATCTATCTATCTATCTATCTATCTATTGCCAGATGCCTCAATCCCGTTTGGGGTGGCCACAAACAAATCGCCTCCAAGTTGCCCTGTCCCCCGCCATTTCACTCCCCTGCTCCCAACTCACACCCCCCTCTCTCATATACCTCTCCATCCCATCCCTCCATCTCATCCTCGGCCTCCCCCTCCCTCTCTCCCCCTCCACCTCACTCACATACACTCTCTTCGTCAGTCTTTCACCCTCCATCCTCTCCACATGGCCAAACCACCTCAGTGTGTTCCTCATAACGCTTCCTATCACATCCACTTCAACACCACAACGCTCCTTTATATCCTCATTCGTCAGCCTGTCTCTCCATGTGACTCCACAGGCTCCTCTTAAATAACTCATTTCCACGGCTCTCACTCTTGACTTGTGTCCTTCCAACAACGTCCAAGCTTCACTTCCGTACGTTAGAGTTGGTATCACAATACTGTCATGTAGTAACTTTTTCACTTCCATACTCACTTCCCTGTTTCTTATCACTGCTTTCAAAGAACCAGCAACCTTTCTTCCCTGCTGTACCCTTTCAAGCACTTCACCCTCCAAACCTCCATCCTTACTCATCACACTACCGAAGTACTTAAACGTACTCACATTTTCCAATTCCTCACCATCCAACCTCACTGTACATTCACTGACTTCACCTCTCTCAAAGACCATCACTTTACTCTTCCCTACATTCACCTTTAGATTCCGTTTCTTACACACTCTCTCAAACTCATCCACCAAGCCTTGCAGCTCCCCTTCGTCTTCACTCAACAACACAGTATCATCTGCAAACAACAGTACAGGGAGTTTCCAAACACTATCCTCTCTCACCAGGGCCACTCCAACATCCACTACCTTACCTTGTACCTCTTTTATTACCCCATCCATGTACAGATTGAACAGCCATGGAGACATGACACATCCCTGTTTCAACCCAACCTTCAAAGAGAAAAATTCACTTACTTCACCATCCACACGCACTGCAGCCTTCGCACCATCGTACATACTCTTCACAGCATTCAACAACTTCCCATCTACTCCATATATTCTTAACACTTTCCACAATCCTTGTCTATCCACCCTGTCATATGCTTTCTCCAAATCCATGAAAGCCGCATACAACTTCTTTCCCTTCTCTAGAAACTTTTCCACTAAAGATCTGAGAATGAATATCTGATCTACACAACCTCTTCCCTTCCTAAAGCCTCCCTGTTCTTCTCCAACTAATTTCTCTGTTCTTTCTCTAACTCTGTCAATAAGTATCCTACAATACACTTTTCCTATTATACTAAG
Source organism: Coenobita brevimanus (assembly GCF_032717465.1). Lineage (NCBI taxonomy): Eukaryota > Metazoa > Arthropoda > Malacostraca > Decapoda > Coenobitidae > Coenobita > Coenobita brevimanus. Next base: position 450,036 of record NC_136986.1, read on the forward strand.
AAGACAAATGCCCCTATGATTACCACACACTTCTTTTTCCCCTTTTCCTTTGTACAAGGGAATAATTATACCTGACTTCCAATCCTCCGGGACTCTACCTTCCTCCCAGGCCAAACTGCACATCTTCCACATCCATTCTACTACTATCTCTCCCCCATGCTTCAGCATTTCATCACACACTCCATCAATTCCTGGGTCTTTCCCTGATTTAACTTTCTTCATTGCTTCCACAACTTCTATCCTACTGATTTCTTCCTGTCTTCTCACCTCCCTCCTTCTCCCAGCCATTCCCCAGCCACTTATACTCGCATTACTTCCATCCTCTATGTTCAACAATTCCTTAAAGTGTTCTCTCCATCTGCTCACTTTTTCTCCCTTCTCCACTAGTAATCTACCATTTTTATCTTTCACTCCCCTGCTAACTTCACTTCCACCCTGTCTTACTCTTTTCACCTCTTTCCAGAACATTTTCTTACAGTCCCTCCACTTTACACTCAAATTTCTTCCAAATTCCTCATCCACTCTCTTCTTACTCTCTCTTACTAATCTTTTCACCTCTCTCTTTCTTCCTACATATAACTCTCTCTTCCGCCTCTCAACCTCTTCCACCCCCCTATTTCTCATCCATTCATTGTATGCTTTCTTCTTTTGTGCCACAGCCTGTTTCACCTCTTCAGTCCACCACGCTGTTCCTTGCACCCCCATCCGTCTTCTCTTCCTTCCACACACCACATCACATGCTGCACATATTTCTTCTGTAAATATCCTACACACACCTTCCACGTCTCTCATCTGCTACAATTCATATTTTCCCAATCGTTCCTCCACTTCTCTCTTATACTCTGCCTTTTTCTCATCCTCTTGTAACCTTTCCACTCTCCTTGCAACTACTCCTTCCTCTCGTCTTTCCCTTCTTCTATTCCTCCAACTTACTTGAACTTTAATTCTGGCCATCACCAAGTAGTGGTCAGAAAGTCCACTCCCCCAGGCTCTATAAGCTCTTGCATCCATTACACATCTTCGCATCCTTTCATCCACACACACATAATCAATCGTTGCCTTCCTTTCATTCAGTTCACCACCCACCCTTCTCATCACTCGCCATGTATACCTGTGGATCATTTTATGCCTGAAGAGGGTATTGGCTATCACCAACCCCCTCCCAGCACAGATGTCCACTAACGCACTGCCATTCTCATCTATCTCAGCAGGCACATCCCACTCACCAACTATTCCATCCACCTTCACATTCCCAACTTTACCATTCATATCACCAATCAAAAACACTCTCTCATTCCTTCCAAACTTTTCCATGCACACTTCTACATTTGTCCAGAACTCTTCTCTCACTCTTCTAGCACGATCTTGCGTTGGCGCATACACACACACAATCGCCCACATTTGTATTCCAACTTTCAACTTTACCCACACAATCCCTGACTCAACTGATCCATACTGTTTTATGCTCCTCTTCCATCTTTTACTCACAACTATACATACTCCTTCCTTTGGTTAATATACATATAGATATTATGGTCAACCAAGTGAAATAGTTACGACTAGTTGAAGGGGAAATGCTATCTCAGCCTGGTACACACACGGTGCTTCGCTTCTGGCTAGCAGGTTACTATCCATGAGAAGGGAAGAGAACTCTGAGAAGGGCAAGAGGGAAGGGGTGATAGTGTGGGCCGTGACCGTTGAGACGAGGGTGGCCAGAGGTGGAAAACTCAGAGGTCTTTGGGAGAGGAGGAGGAGGGGGAGGAGAGAGATAATAGTTGCCATGTCAGCATTACCTACTGCAACTTAATGATACTGGGCTAATGTCGAGTTGTTGTTTGTGTGAGCTCTGTTAATTTGTGTGCCATACCTGTAAGTACAATTTGCATAATGTTAATGACTCATACCAGCTGAATAAGGTAGTGGTCGAGGACTGGTGGGGAAAAGAGGACGGTCAGGTGGTGGGGTGACTGTAAGGTTGCCAACAATGGTAAATTTGTGATAATGTGCAGGATATTAGATTTTTTTTAGCTTCATGGAAATTCGGAGGAAATCAAACAGAAACACCATCCCAGCCTGAGCACATTAGAATGAATTGCATCTACACGATCTGCTGAAGTCGAGAAGAAGGTGTTTATGTTTGTATGAGTTTGTTAGAAGAAGGAAGTGGTAGACATGTGGGGATGGGTGTTGGACTTGGGCAGGGTAGAAAGTAGTTGCCATCTGGAAAGACACGAGTTTTAAATTTCGGTTGCCATTAATTAAGGCACCTTGATGTGCCCAGTCATCTTATAAAAGTATGATGCAATTGACCTACAAGAAATAGCACAAACTAATAAGACCTTTGGCCAGCGTTGCCAGGCGTACGATAATTATCGTACAAATATAATTTGACCGTTTGTATGATGTACAATACCGTCTGTACGATAATACGATAATTCAGGAATTTGTACTATAATTCATTGAAGATGTACAATAATTTTATTTTTTCCTTAAAAACAAAAAATACACCTCTCTCTCTCTCTCTCTCTCTCTCTCTCTCTCTCTCTCTCTCTCTCTCTCTCTCTCTCAGCAGCTGAGGATGTGGCATGTGTGGCTGACGTGAAGGCCTGTCTGATTCTCATACCCTTCAAATGTCATATTCCCGCTTGTGCACTGAGTTACCCTGTATCTGCCAGTCTTTAGTCAGCGCCCTTTGCATACAGAGTGAGCGCAAAACATATTGTACCAGTAGACTCAAGAATTAATAATTGAGCCCAAACAACCTGTAACGTGTGATCTCAAGAATATTGTATGAGACTTATTTTACTGTACATATTTGTCAGGGTTCAGTGCTCAGTTTCTGAGACTGCTGGAGAAAATGACACTTTTTGTTTTTTATGGGTTATTTTATATATATTCCAGACAACCATTACTCCTGATATGAATCTGATACAGACTCTATTGAATCGACTGATTCAAGGGAGGAAAAACTAAATAATGGAAGCAAAGGAACAGAGGATTATGAAATATCCACTCGGCGGAGCAAGCCCGACACCACAACCCCAGGAGAAGGGCATAGGGAGGTAACTCCCACCCCACAAGGAGACAATGGAGAGGTATTTCTGCGCTCCGAGCAGAAACGACATATATCCCCTGTGACCTAACGCCCCTCATCCACGCAGGCAGACCACCAGACAGTATTCAGTGTGAGTGCGGTACTCTCTGACGGAGCAAGCACTCACCAGAATTGGGGTGGGACTTGCAACAGCCAAGTCCCAACCAGGCCCTCGGATGCAGTGTCAAACAAATCTGCCTCTATATGAGGAGGGGACTGCACTGGAGCCTAATGTCCTGCTTTACCCCAGGGGAGCAGCAGCACAGTAGTGTTCTCTGGATTTCCTGTAGGAGGAATGACCACCGGTTCACCTCCTTCTGCCACCAACCTCTGGGAGCCAGTACGTCAGCACGTCATCCAGATGACCTTTGTTGGAACTCCCCAGGAGGGCGGTGGGCCCAGGGGTACAGTAGCATCCACCGGATCTACCACCGAGGGGCAGACCATCGGTCATCTCCCAGCCTCACCATCCCCTGACGGCGGGAGGGCAGTGTCCACTGGACTTGCGGTGCGCACAAGGAGACCCTATGTGCCTCCCCCTCTGGTCGTCCCTGGGACGAGCAGACGCCTGAAGGAGTGTGCACTGGATCTCCTTCGGCTGCTACCCCGGGCAGGAACATAGACAGTGTCCACCGGATCTGCCTGGTCTAAGGGGCATCCTCCAGACTTCCCTCTCATGCCCTGTTATGGAGCTCCAGCTTGGACTGTCAGGCCTGCCAAGCAAAGGAGCAGACCACCGGTCGTTCCCCCTCTGTGTCTCTGGAGGTTCCCTTTGAGGGCGACGCCCCTTGCTCCGCCCACCCTTCCTATGGCAGAACGAGGCGCCCCTCTCCCCTCCCCTCCTGTATGGAGAGTGGAGACTGCTCCTCCGAAGGTACCCCGCCAGAGACCAGACAGGGCGAGACTGCTCCAAGGCCAGGTGTCCTGTCACCGTGTCACCACCCTCGTTGCTAACAGACGCTGACAGACTCCCCCGAAGTGAGTGGCCACAGCCATTCCCTGACGGCCACCTCCCCTAGGTGAGACCGCAGCTCCGGAGAGGCACCGATAGTCCCACGGCCGACCCTTGGCCTGGACCTGGTCAGGTCCGCCCCCAGGACACCCATCATGACTAAGGGCAGGCACTGTGCTGTGTGCTTCCTGGACCTGTTCAGCCCTAGTGTTGAGGGTCACTCCTCTCCCAGGGCCCCCACCAGGATAGGGCTGCCCACTACTCCGCCCTTCAGCTCCACTTGGATTCCAGGCGACCCCGATAGTGACTCCCATTGGGAACGCGCTCCTGACGGCCTGCCCCTACTCCCAGCCACCACCTGCGGCTGCCGGTGTAGTGGGCCCAGGCATGCCCTAGCACCACTCACTGCCCGTACCTGTGAGTAGAAGTACTCTGGACTGTGCCTATACTCTCTATCAGTGTCCTCTCCCCCTCTCTGTGACAGTATATGCCATTGTGGAAAGTGATTACCCCTAAGTGATATCACAACCCCGGTCATCTCATGTGTGTCCCCCCCCCCCGTGCAATACACAGTTAACTCAGCAGATGTACAAATGTTGTGTCCCTGCCCTGTAGGTTGTTGTGTGCAATATGTACCCCATTGTGATATCCAGTTTATGTCACGTGAGTGTGCTAAGGGTAATATTTTGTGCGTCCATGTCACACGAGAACACTGTGAAACAGTGTCACCTCCTGTCCATGTCACATGAGTGTATTTCAAGTGATATATCCTCACGATCATGTCATGCAAGTGCAGTATAGGACAACCTATATACCGTCTAAGTCACACGAGTTTGCTATAAGTGATACAATGCTGCATCCATGTCATGCGAGTGTACTTTGAAGTGAGGTAATATCTCCGTCCATGTTACACATATGTGTTCACACCGAGATAGATTGTGTTAAAGGTCCTATTGTGCCCTCACCTCTATGTGTGTTCTAGCAAGTCTTATCCATTGTACTGTAAGTGCCATATGTGTATTGTACCGTGGAAATAGTTAATGTAAGTGTGAACTGTATTACTCTGTATTGTTTAATATATTTGTAATGTGTAGGATTGGTCATCCACTGTGGTGTATATTGTTGTCTGTAATTTTTGTATTTTGTTCCTTGCTTAATATATATGTGCCTTTGATCAGTTGACGTTTGGGCTTCCCCTCCTTGTCTGCATACCCTGGCCCGGTCGAAGCAAAGAACCCATGGCCCGCACTGTATCTGAACCCGAGGAGTCGGGGTTGGAATATGCTGCATAACAGATTAAAATGTGGAAGTACAGCAAAGAAACCTAAACGTGAACAGAAATACAGAAAAGCATGGGAAACCAAGTATCCGTGGATAAAGCCTTCAAAAAATGGTCCTTACAAAGCAATCTGTGGTAAATGTAATATAGAGATGTCAGCTCAAATAACAACACTGAAATTGCATCAGAAGAGTGAGAAACATAAAAAAAATTAGTGCTCCCGCTTCATCAGACAATTTCAGATGCATTTAGTGGTGCTAGTTCAAGTCGGATGAATAAGAGTGATGCTGTAAAAAATGCTGAAATTAAACTTATTGCAATGATGATCGAGCATAATATGATTTTCAGAGTTGCTGATCATATGGCTGATGTTCTAGAGGACTGTTCCCCAGATTCTGCCATTGCGAAGGAGGTTCAGTTTAAACGAACAAAATGTCAAAGTGTGGTTGGAAATGTTATGGCATCTAGTCACAAGGAAAGTTTAGCTGCTGAAGGCAGAGCAAGTTTAGAATACTAGTAGACAAATCTACTGACATTTCTACTTCTCAGAATGTAGTGATAATGGTTATATTTCCCGAGGGAGACTACGTTGTTACAAATTTTTGGGATTTAATGCCCGTATTCAGCACAGATGACCTTGCTGGTGCAAATGAAGGTGCAAGAGCAAACAGAATTTTTAGCACAATTATGAAATCATTCAACCAATTTGATATACCTGTTTCTAACATAATTAGTTTTGGATCAGATGGGTGCAGCACAGTGATCAGTGCACATAACTGTCAATAGCTGATTCAAAGAACTTTGCCCTGGCATTTACATGACGAAATGCATATGTCACTCTACACACAGAGGGATTCAATCTAGGCAGACGTGTGACACCGGCGCTCCGTACCAAATCATCACGGCCAGTGGCATTACCTAAATAGTATCTTTGTATGAGTCAAGCTCAGTACCAGGTTAGACTAAATGATTGTTCATTATAAAAAGGAAAAAAATAATAAGTTTCAACAAGACTCGTAAAAACAGGAAATAGAACCAAGACAAAAGAATACGCTGAGTCATCTCTGAGGTTTGTTTAGACTACAACAAGACGGAGATTGTAAGTATATGCTTTGCACTTTAAGTATTGCAAAATGGATACATACTTCAGTAAAACAAATTTGGAATAGAAAAGGGATAAAGGTAAAAAGCAAAATGATGATTTCTACCAAGAACTGGTTGAAGTAGAGACTCACAATAGACTGGTTGAACGTGTAAACAAACTAGAAATGGCTTTCAATAATGAAATTGATGAAATAAAGAAGCAGATACATTTGCAAAAGGAAGAAATAGAAAAACTAGGAAGGGAGGCCAATAAGAAAGACACAACCATCAGTGAACTAACCGTGGAACTGAGTACACTTAGGAAGAAAATGAGTGAAATGGCAAGTACAGTAGTCAATCACGAGAGTGTTATGGAAGAGTTCAAAAATAACACAGAGACAATTAGGCAAGTTAGCAGTCTTATTGACCAGAGCAGTGATATTGAGGAGAAGATAACACAAGTAAATGAAGCTGTGCAAAGCTACAAAAATGATGTAGAAACCACGTATGCTAAAATGGTGAAAGTAAAGAAAGACTTAGAAACAAGGGTGGAGGAAAAAAGCATTAAAAAGGAGGTGAAAAGAATAATCCAAAACAATCCAAAGTTAGTCAGAGATTCAGTAGAGATAAACAAATCAATAGTAATCACTGGTATAGAAGAGAATGAAGTTAAAAACAAGATCACAAGAGACAAAAAGGAGATGGCAAATGTAATGAGCTTACTGAGAGAAGTATCAGAGGAAATCTGTAGTAAAGACATAGATGAACACAAAAGGTTAGGGAAATACGAGAAAAGCAAGACAAGACCTCTAAAGGTGACTTTCCAGAGTGTAAACACTGTGGAAGAGATACTAAAAAATGCAAAGAATCTTAAGGAAAAAGAGGAGTTCAAAAATGTATGGATAAAAAGATGCCTAACACAAGAGGAACTGGAATTACTGAAAGAGAAAAGGGAGGAAGCAAAAACAAAAAATGAGGGAAGATCAGAAGAGGAGAAGAAGAAATTTTTTTTACAAAGTAATAGGATTGCAGGTACGAAAGTGGTACACAAACAGGATGGAAGAAATAGGAGGAAGGTAGTAGAACCATGTCATGACAAGTATATAAACAAGATGATAAAGTTGATGTACTCAAATGTGGATGGAATGGTATCTAAATTACTAGAGATGAATGATTATGTCAGAGAAAATGAACCACAAATAATATGCCTAACTGAAACAAAATTAATACCAAGGATATCAAATGACATACTAAACTTAGAGGAATACAATATATGGAGAAGAGACAGATATTTAAAAAAAGGAGGAGGAATTATAATATTAACTAAGAAAAATCTAAAAGTCAAGGAAATAAAACTAGATATACCATCACAAGTAGAACTGATTGCAGTAGAGATCGACACATCTGAAGGTAAAGTAATTGTAGCCAATTTGTACATGCCACCCAGATCAAACACATGGGAAAGAGAGGAATATGAGGACCTGGCAGAGAGTACAATTCAGAGTGTAAGATCATTGCTACATAAAATGGAAGAGAAATCGGAAAGAATTATACTAACTGGGGACTTCAATACAAATATAAATTGGAATACTCTAGATATAAATAGCCAAGAAAGCTGTTGGGATCAAAAGCTCCTGGATCTCGTACAAGAGTTTTTCTTAACGCAACATGTGAGGGAAACCACCAGAAAAAGAGGACTTGATGTACCTTCAGTGCTAGATCTAATATTTACTAGGCAAGAAAATGATGTTAACAGTTTAATATATCACCCTCAACTCGGCAAAAGCGATCATGCAGTACTAAATTATAACTTCAGGATAGCATATGACATAGTAAACAGAAATGATAGTTACAAAAAGAGCCTAAACTATAAAAAGGGAAATTATCAAGACCTAAAGAAGTATTTCTTAGAAGCTGATTGGGAAAATGAGCTTAGAGGACAAGATTTAAATGCTGTATATAAAAAATTTTGTGAATTTTATGAAATAGGAGTCCAGAAGTACATCCCACAGCACAAAGAAGCAGATAAGAAAATACAGAAATGGTTCAATACAGAATGTAAAAAATCAAATGAAAGAAGAGATTTATTGTGGAATAGATACAGAAGACACAATAGTGAAAGTGCGTATAATAATTACAAACAGGCAAGAAACGATTATACAAGAATAAGGAGGGAAGCCCCAAAACAGTTTGAGGATGTTATAATAAATAAAAGTAGTGATCAACCAAAGCTGTTTTACAGCTATATCAGAAGCAAAACTAAAGTAAAAGATATAATACAATCCATTATGGACGAGGGAATCACTTATACACAAGAGAAAGACATTTGTGAAGCACTAAATAAGAATTTCCAATTAGTTTTTACAGAAGAAAAAAATTTTGAGAGGGACTATGTGGAACACGCATGTCCACACATACTACCAGATATACAAATAGCAGAAAAAATAATACAGGAGGAGTTAAGTAGATTAGACAAAGGAAAAGCAAGTGGTCCTGATGAAATTTCATGTTGGGTATTACGAAAATGTGCAAAGGAGTTATGTAAACCATTATTTTTAATTTTCAAGAAATCCTTGAGTCAAGGTAAACTACCTGATATTTGGAAAAAAGCAAATATTGTCCCCTTATTCAAGAAAGGAAATAGACAAAATCCACTCAACTACCGACCAGAATCACTGACCAGTGTTGTAAGCAAGGTATTAGAAAAACTTATAAGAAAAGCTTGGGTAAATCATCTAGAAGAACAAAGTATGATAACAGAAAGACAGTTTGATTTCAGAAAAGGAAAATCATGTGTTACTAATCTGTTGAGCTACTATGACAGAGTAACAAACACAATACAGGAAAGGGAAGGATGGGTGGACAGTATCTATTTAGATTTCAAGAAAGCTTTTGACACAGTACCACACCAAAGACTTTTATGGAAACTGTACCATCAAGGAGGAATTCGAGGCAAAAGGTTTTGTTGGATGCAAGACTTTCTCATAAAAAGAGAAATGAGGACAGTACTAAGAGGAAACTACTCATCATGGAAAGAAGTGACTAGTGGAGTACCACAGGGTTCAGTGCTGGCACCAATCATGTTTTTAGTGTATATAAATGATATAAACAGTAACACTGGAAATGAAAGCTATCTGAATATGTTTGCAGATGATGCAAAAATACAAAGGAGAATTACTAACACAGACTCTTGTAAAGAGCTACAAGAAGAATTAAATAAACTTCATGAATGGAGTAGTACATGGCAAATGGAATTCAATGTGGACAAGTGTCATGTAATCAAGTTTGGTAAAAGTGGAAAAAGACCTGATTGGGAGTATAAGTTAGGAAATAAAACCCTATACACATCAGAAAGAGAGAAAGACCTAGGTGTGATTATCAATAACGGACTATCTCCGGCTGACCACATCAACGAGAAGGTACGGAACATGTATACACTGCTTGCAAATATGAGAATAGCATTCACATACATAAATGAAGACATGCTAAGAAGGATAATAACATCATTCATTAGACCAACCCTGGAATATGCATCAGTAGTCTGGAGTCCTCATCTCAAAAAGCACATAAACAAGATTGCAAAAGTTCAAAGGGCCGCTACAAGATGGATACCAAGCTTAAGGGACCTAAGCTACGAAGAAAGACTAAATAAACTGAATCTACCAACACTACAGGAGAGAAGGAAAAGAGGTGACATGATAATGCTATATAAATGCATATCAGGAAAGGAGAAAATAGATATAAATGATTACTTAACATATGGAGAAGCATCAGCAAGAGGACACTTCAAAAAACTGCATAAGAAGAGAGGTGATAAAGACATAAGGAAATTCAGTTTCCCAAACAGAGCAATTGATCAATGGAATGCACTACTGAATGAAATAGTGTGTGCCAAAACAATTCACAAATTTAAGGATATGTACGATAAATATGGTTTAAGACATGGGACAGTACGAGCTTGACTCGTTCCTGTAAAGATACAATTAGGTAAGAACAATTAGGTAAGAACATTAGTGTGCATCAGATGCCTGTAAAGAATTACCACAGGATATAAAACAGTTAACACATGATGTTCATAATGTATTAACCTTCTTGCGCACTGATAAGTTTTATGAGGTTTGCCAACACGATTTTACTCTACCCCCTCCTGCCAGCCCACCCGATTGCCGCTGAAAACACATATACTCGCCTTATTTTTACCACCCAAACTTCTATATATTGCCATGGAACCTACATCATCTTATTTGCCGATGTTTGTTGTAGCTGATAAGTGAAAAAAAATACAGAAAAATACAAATAAAAGTACATTAGGCCGACGTGAATAAACATTTCGAAACATCAATTTCACTTCCCAACATCCTAGTTCGAATGTTTTCCATCATACAGAAAAATGTTATCAGAAGTTTTGATAGAGAATTTCATCAGCTTTCTAATGAGAAAGTTCGGTTGTGATAGGATTTGCAGTTTTCGAGAAAATAGCAAAAAACTGAAAGCCATTTTTTGAAAAAAAAAAAATGATTTTTGTTCAGGAAACTCTACCCCAGTAGTATTCTCACACACGTTATGTTTTTATTTTATAATCTTGTGTAGCATTTCATGAGCTTTCTCATGCTACCTGCCGATTATTGATGCGCCTCATAGTTTCCGAGTAAATCGCAAAAAACTACTGGATAATCACTGCCGTGCTGCAGTTTCGTCATGCGTGCACAATAACCGTTATATTCTCGACTCTGTAACGACTTTTCATCAGAGATATTACATTGATATGTCCTGTACATATGCAGAATTCACTGATCTTTATCATGGTTCTTACAGGAAACTGATACATCCGATAGTTTTGGAGTTATTGGATGACAAACATAGAATACTCCTCGCCCACAAGTGAGATAAAAACACTTTCCCTGCCTCACCCACCTACATATTTTCGTTTGTTAGGTTTTATTATTTTCTTTTTTTTTACTCAAAGTATACACATAAATTATCATAAGCTTTTTGATAGTGCTCTCAGAAACTCGACATGACCATTAGTCTTATTGCTAGGTGCTGATACTGAAGCTGAACTTTCCTCCATCTCATATGTGTATATGTAAAAAAAACAATACTAATTTGTGTAAAAAATATAGAAATGTAGAAATAGGTCAATACACAAATGAACCAAATATGGATAATTCCCTTACTCCAGAGGTATTGAGATACTGGTAGGACCTTGAAGGGTTTGAAGATGAGGAGTTATCTAGTGTTCTTACCTAATTGTTCTTACCTAATTGTATCTTTACAGGAATGTGTCAAGCTCGTACTGTCCCGTGTCTTAAACCATATTTATCCTACATATCCTTAAATTTGTGAATTGTTTTGGCACACACTATTTCATTCAGTAGTGCATTCCATTGATCAATTGCTCTGTTTGGGAAACTGAATTTCCTTACGTCTTTATCACCTCTCTTCTTATGCAGTTTTTTGAAGTGTCCTCTTGCTGATGCTTCTCCATGTGTTAAGTAATCATTTATGTCTATTTTCTCCTTTCCTGATATGCATTTATATAGCATTATCATGTCACCTCTTTTCCTTCTCTCCTGTAGTGTTGGTAGATTCAGTTTATTTAGTCTTTCTTCGTAGCTTAGGTCCCTTAAGCTTGGTATCCATCTTGTAGCGGCCCTTTGAACTTTTTCAATCTTGTCTATGTGCTTTTTGAGATGAGGACTCCAGACTACTGATGCATATTCCAGGGTTGGTCTAATGAATGATGTTATTATCCTTCTTAGCATGTCTTCATTTATGTATGTGAATGCTATTCTCATATTTGCAAGCAGCGTATACATGTTCCGTACCTTCTCGCTGATGTGGTCAGCCGGATATAGTCTGTTATTGATAATCACACCTAGGTCTTTCTCTCTTTCTGATGAGTATAGGGTTTTATTTCCTAACTTATACTCCCAATCAGGTCTTTTTCCACTTTTACCAAACTTAATTACATGACACTTGTGAGTGTGTGTGTGTGTGTGTGTGTGTGTGTGTGTGTGTGTGTGTGTGTGTGGCGTATTTTCTTCTCTCCTTGCATTACGTTTGCCTAACACATGCGATGCACACAATGGATTTCTCCACGAACATTCACTGCACAACATACGTACATATATATGCGGCTGTGGCATATTTCTTGTCTCTGATCCTTGCGCTAAGATTTTGCTAAGTTAGTCAATGCATGCAATATTTCTAGCTGAACATTCGCTGCAGTATTTTATACGAATGTTTCACACTAAACCTTATGCAGTATAGCACTGTCTGAGATTGGTACAATACGTTTTCACTGAAGTCTGTGATTGTGTGGTGTATTTGTTGTCTCTGATACTTGCACTAGGTTTGAGCCAAATCAGTCAATGCACACAATATTTCACGACGAACACTTGCTGCACTATTTTACCCGTATATTTCACACTAAACCATATGATATATAAAATATTATCACATGTTCCATCCCAACCTCCTCTATTATTCCTTTCCTGTCTCCATGGCGTACGTCACCGCCTGTTTCCTTAGCAACTATGGCATATCTCTATGGCGTACATAATGCCTGCTACGGTAGGTCAGTTATTTCACTAATCTAGGCACTATATGTTTCACAAATGTAAGTATTAGCTTCACTATACAGGTAAAACACTTACATCATTTACAGGCAGGGTGAAGCATAGTGCCAAACCCCGCAGTAACAATCTTGACTCCTGCCTCTAGGCCTAACAGCTGATAACGGGCCCTAATGCTTTACAAATAATATATCCATGTTCCATAGACACACCATTTCACATTATAGTAAAAAACACTGTACAATCACAATACTTCAATAATGGCTTCTGCCTCAGACGGGAGAAGGAAAATGGCGGATTTAAAGGGATGACAGACAGCAGTGCCTCCCTCCAGTCCTGCTGGTCGTGAGATACTGAGGTTTTTCTGCTGCACATTGTCTCACCAGGCAGTCACAGTGTTGCCAAGTGTATACCTTGGAAGAGAGATGCACCCGCTAGAACACACCAAAATTTGACGCAAATTGGCCTAAAACTTGCCTTTCGATGGCGTTTTTTCTGCTTAACAATGCAATTTGCATTTACATGTGTTTATATGCCAAACCACAAAGAACGCGATTTGCGTGAACATGCCTGGGAGAGTTAAAACAATCTTCAAAGAGGTTAACTCAGTTCAGTGAATTTCAAACCTTTTCTGCTGTTCCAAAACATTGGATTTTATCACCCTCAAGGACATGGTGGCTTTCCTATGAAGCTGTTGTTAAATGAATACTTGAACAATGCGGACCACTTCAGCTGTACTTCACAGATATGCTATGCCAGCCAAGAAAGAGTACAATAGCAGACGTGATTTCCAGTGCTTTAGAAACGCTGCATAATCCTTTTTGTTAGATTGTATTATTGCTTCCTGGAGTGTGTACTGCCAAAATATAACCAGGTAAATTGTTTATTGCAAAGTGAGAGACCCATCATTACTTCACTGTATGCCCAAGTATGTGATTTATATAAGGAATTACTACTCATGTACATGAGTCGTGATTATGTAATGAAAACCTCCCTTTCTGACCTAGACCCAAGAAATCAACGTGGGTTTTTTATGTTAGAGCAGATGAATTGTGGACCTTCTGTGGTGAAGAGAACAGCTGAAAGTGCAAATTTGTACACAAATAAAGAAGAAATGGCATGATTCTGCACAAATTGCAGAGCATTCCTTAGTACAGCTGCAGAACAAATAAAAAGAGGTTTGACATTGGAGACAATGTTCTGCCAAAATTATCTGTATTAGAACCAGTGTTGTCAACATTCCAATGCTGCATCTCTCATTGGTCTGACAAATCTCCTTAAATAGATGGAAGAGGACATGAAAATACCTCTCCAACATGCAAAGGTAATTGAACCAGCTGCTACAATTAAGGCAACAAGTTCTGAGATGAGCATATTGTTCCGTGGTACTCAATGGGTACCTGAAGTTAATGGCAAGCTTATGGTTACACTAAACAATTCTGGAGATTTGTGAGGTTACCTAAGATTTATTAACTGGCTCATAGATCACCAGAGGGAAATAGCCCTACAGATTGCCTTTAATCCCGGTAACAAAATAGTTAACATCAAAGGCCATAGCAGAAAGACTGGGATCAAACGTTACTCACCAGGCCAGTACTCAAAGCTGAGCCTCTCACTCCGCAGGCAGTACTGCAGGAGTGCTGCACACCATCACTACTTCATCGGATTCCTCACGTTTGTGGCCAACTATGAAAGGCAAACCTAGTAATTGTTCTCACTCACAGTATCGTGACGAATCTAATGTGCGACGAAGCAAACAAGCCTTGATTGTGTGCTGCCACTGCGGTAACGTAGGTCATCAAGAGTCTAGTTGTGCATGGAAACAAAGACGATTTTGCTCATGGGAACTGCAGCACACACCTTCGCGATCCCATCGTCTTACATGCAAATATCACAAGAACAGTAACTCGCTCCACTGACGAGTGTCATTACCTTAACAGTCGTCAGTCGGGGGAAGAGGAGTACTCGAATTGGAAAAATGTAACAACAGCAAAAGATCTGCTGGTGCCTGAAAGTAATGTAACAGAAGATCAACTCCCCATTCGCCAGGTGGGACCCATAACGTCTTTAGGCCTAGTCATTCTAGGATGGAGCAAAGGGGTACAAAGCTCTTTCTTCATAGACATCAGATCTATAGTAAATTTGATCACCGATACCTTTCTAAACAACATTAGGGAAACAGATAAAAGAGTTGAGCTCCTCGAACCGCCTGACATTCGCCTATGCGGCGTGGATGGTTCAGAATTTCAGGTCAAGGGAAAAGTCACTTTCGAAGTACAACTTGATAAAACCTTAAAACCCTTTGATGCTGAATTTCACATCACCAATGACCTTAATTGTCCAGCCGATACTCTCATTGGCTTTCCGACAATGGCTCAACAAGCAATTGCTCTATTACCATATTGTCCAGAGCATAGTTATCAATGGGTTCCGAATATCTAGCATGAAATATAAACGTCCAGTACTCTCCCAAAATACTCAGTTATTCACTCTCACGTGATTCCACCATTACCCGAGAGAAAGGAGGTAGACACCTCTACTAGAACAGCCAAATTCACTAACATCTAGTACTACACCCTCTGAGCATTTACCAGTGGATACACCCTCTGAGCATTCAACTGTGGATCATGTCAACCACTCTAACAGTGGCACATTTGCCGACTCAGACACGTCTCATTTAGCTACTTCACATAGTGTGAATGATGTTTTACAACACGTAGAGACAAGGCGTGCAGTAACAAATCAGTGCACGATTTTGTTATTGCATAAATTTACCAGTCTCTGTTCATGATGTGGTTGGAAGAGCAAGAGTGGATGTACTAACCCTACCTGAGACGTGTTGTGTGAATGGCTTAGCTGATGAGTCGGATTGTGTACGGTGCTGAAGGATAGCTTATGCTACTTGTACCTAGCCAATACTACTAATGCCCCACTTAAGCTGCATATGGGGACACAGATTGGTGATTTTTTGGTGTACCCAGTGGTCGTACGTGTGTGCCAAGACTTCCCACTCTCTATTGCAGATGTGTGCTCAGTTACTCAGTTCACCGACATTCCATCTAATCTTGAATCTCATGTGAACCAGAGTGATTACCCAGAATAAAGAAGTCAATTACTTAATCTCTTGTGAGACTATCATGAAGTCGTAGCCCTACTCGGTGAGAACATGGGCAAAACAAGCTTAGTTCAGTATCACATTACATTACAGCCTGGAGCTCAGCCAGTATATATACCTACCTACCATTTACCACACAGCCAGCACCAACAGGCTGATTGTCTTATTCAGGACATGGTGGACAATGAAGTCATTGAACACTCTGACAGTCTGTGGAACAGTCCACTATTTCTTGTTCCACTATTTCCCTGTACCTGACTTCTTCCTCAACAATGAATTGCTCTATAAACACTCAGCACTGAAAGGTAACAACGTCCTTCATTGCGAAGTTAAGCAACTAGTCATTCCAACAGACTTTATTCCTGCTGCTCTTCGTTTAATCTATGACACCCCTCATGCATCACACCCTGGCAAAGACAGAAGCTTATGGCAAGCACATCTTTCGTGTTATTGGCCCACTATGTGAAAGGATACAGAAGCACACTGCGATGCATGTTTATCGTGTGCCCGTCATAAGGGAACCACCTGTCAACCTGCTCCTATACTGCAGTACCCAGTACTGTCAATGCCTTGCCAAACTGTCTCTCCTGATCTTCTGAAGCTGCCTCATACGGAATCTGATTTCGTCTGTCTATTAGTGGTAGTTGATCATTTCTCTAGATTTGTTATCGTAGCCCCATTGCATGACAAATCTGCTAATGCAGTGGCACATGCCTTTATTAATTCTGTAATTTGCCCTTTCACAGCACCAGAAGTCAGAGTTCAACAATTCAGTGCTGGAAGAAATTTGTTTTCGATATGGAATTAAGAAATGCAACATAGTTGCCCATTATCCAGCCTCAAATGGCCTAGTAGAGTGCCAGAAAAGGAAGAAATTGGAGAGTCTGCATCACATAGTGGGAGATCAAACTTCCAGTTAGGATGAACGGATCCTGCGGGTAGCTGCTTCAATTAATGCATCCATCAATAAGTCAACTGGTGAAACACCATTCTTTGTCATCTATGGTTGTGACAAAAGACTACCTTATGCATTGTTGCAAGCCAAACCTGATCCAATCTACAATTAACCCCTTCGCGCGCGATGACGCGTTTGTCGTCATCTGGGGCGTGTCTACAACTATACTCAATGACGTGTTTGTTGTCATAAAAACATAAAAACCTTCATCAGAGACAAAGTTTTCGGCTGATCGGCGTAACTTTCGGACGCGTCATAGTTTCCGCCCCTCTTGTCAAAAGTAATGACTTGGCAACCTTGGGGCCTGAGATGCACGGTAATCCAGCCAGGTTGATTAGTTCCACATCAGCTGTCAAGGGAGAAGGTAGCACGCAGCTGGGGATTTAAATCATACTCTATTTACCCCGTCCTGGGACGTGTGTCATATTCCGCTATACCAATAGTGCTTGCGTTTACTTTTTAGGCACTGTTGTGATTAGATTTAGTGTTTGCAATAGAGAATTAGGTTTTAGTGAATTCATTCCTGACCGTTATCAGCCGTTGCCCCAACAGAGATTGTGTTAGGCGTACCCTGTTTTTCAGCATGTCCCAACAATTACACTTCCTCTACCCTGCACCCAGTGTGAGTATTCAACCAATGAATAATAGCGACAGTGATTCAGGTGAATATAGTGTGCAATAGCCAGTGAGGAAGGACATGGTGAAACGTTTAGTAGAGGGAGGCAGAAAACCGCCTGATGACAGCATTGTCTTGAATGGACTATTTGCCAAGGTGTTGATGAAGTCCTTGTTTTATGCTGATATATGGTGGGTAGTGTTATTGTGCAATGGACAGGAGTATAGTGCAATGAGTGTACGTGATAAAATATTGGCAAGGGCAGGAGTCATGTACACCTTACAGCCACAGAACACCGTTGTCAGGAGGGGATAAAATAGAGGAGGTTTATAGGCATATTTGATTTCATCATATTGTTATTTTTATTCCGTATGCTTTCTGTGTGAAATAAAGCATGAGTGTTATTGATATGTTTATCGTATGCTTGTGTGGATGAACGTAAACACTGCACCACATGCTCGTCGGAAAATATCATCTGTGATACCTTAGGTATCGCAGTGTCATAAAAGACTTTGTAGTTACTTGTAGTGGAGTTATATATATATTAGACTTGTGGACGAGTAGTTGTTATACTTGAGTAGCTTTGTAAGTAGATAATCTTCTTTCCCAATTGTCATGTAGTGACAGGAGAGGTAAAGAATAGTATGGGACTATTTTTATTTGTCTTGGAAATATTAACAAGTCTCTCACACACAGCGAAGTATAAAGTAGAGTCCCACTAGCTATCTCTTTGTCTCGCTCTCTCTGTCTCTCTCTCAAGTTGCTAAGCCCTTCTCCCTGCGACCTGTCTGTTCTATGGCTAGCTTCCTTCTGCGCTCTCTTTCCTAAATTCTGGTGAAACAGGAGACGTATCACGTGTGTTCCTTGTGATTGGAAAGTTCTAGAAGCCTGTGTGTATGTGTGTGTATGGTCACTAGGCGCTGTCGTGTGCCTATAAAGCATTCCTTGAGTTAAGAGTGTGTAAGCATGTTTAGCATTGCTCGATTCTCGCAGACACAGTACCTTCTTATCATCCGACTTCCTGCTTCTATCTGTCTCTCTAGCTATCTATTTATCTATCTATCTATTATGATTTGTAATTATAATATGGAGTCCTAACAGCAGATGTGACATACAGAGCTTATTCAGGTACTGTTGTGGTGAAATATACTCATAAAACGATGGATTTGATTATGTGTATTGTGAAATAAAATCGTATACATTGCAGTGTCTTTAGGTAAGGGAAACATCATCTGCTCCACCTTAGCAGACAGGTAAGGGCCACATACTTGTACTTGTTGTGGTGTAATATACTGTTTATCTCATATACTGATAGATTTGGTTTTGTTTCATGTGCAAGACAGTAAATGACTGACCCAATTGCTCATAAGGAAGAGTGTGTCTCGTACATCTGAGTTAGCACAAAGATAGCGACATGCAATACGAGGTTAGGAACAAGTGCATTTACATTTTATTGGTGAAATATACTATTTATCTCATACAGTGATATATTGTGTTGTTTGTTTATGTGAGAAGAAAGTGAAAGTGAACCACGTGCTCCTCTAGAAGTCATCGTCTGCTACACCTTACCGGCCAGGTATGGGCCACGTAAATGACCTACGTAGGACGTGCATTTACATTTTATTGGTGAAATATACTGTGTATCTCATATAATAATAGATTAGGCTACGTATTATATGGAAATAATGTGAAAGACTGAGCCACGTGCTCAAAATGAAGTGTGTGTCATACTCCTGAACTAGCACAAAGATAGCGAAATGCAACGCGAGGTACGTAATTGTAGATGGTGTGATATACTGTGTATCTCATACAGTGATATATTTTATTATTTTTTTATGTGAAAGGAAGTGAAAGTGAAACACATGTTCCTCTAGAAATCATCGTCTGCTGCACGTTACCGGCCAGGTATGGGCCACGTAATTGACCTATGTAGGACGTGCATTTACATTTTATTTGTGAAATATACTGTGTATCCCATGTATTGATATATTTGGCTATATTTTATGTGACAAGACAGTGAAAAACAAACCCACATGCTCGTAATGAAGAGTGTGTGTTGTACACCTGAGCTAGCCAAAGGTAGCGATATGCAACGCGAGGTTAGGAACACGTGCATTTTTTTTGGGGGGTGAACTATACTGTGTATCCCTTGTATTGATATATTTGGCTATGTTTTATGTGAGAAGACAGTGAAAAACGGATCCACGTGCTCGTAATGAGAAGTGTGTGTCATACACCTGAGCTAGCACAAAGGTAGTGAAATGCAACACGAGATTAGGAACACATGCATTTGTGTGTGTGTGTGTGTGTGTGTGTGTGTGTGAAATATACTGTGTATCCCATGTATCGATATATTTGGCTACGTTTCATGTGAAAAGACGTGAAAAACGGACCCACGTGCTCGTTATCTTATAAAGGAAACACCGTCTGCTACACCTTAGTGCACAGGTAGCAGCTATGGCACACGTCCATTTACATGTTACTGGTGAAATGTTCTGTGTATCTCATAAAAATGATAGATTTGGTTATGTGTAATGTGCAAAGAAAATGAAAGAGGTAACTACGCGCTAGTGGCCCCTACCTGTGTGCTAAGTCGGTGTAGGAGACGATGTTTTTCAAGGACATACGTGTATATCATGAACCCTTGCGTTGTGCCAGTGTTGAGCCAGGTTCTTGGCTGGCTGTGAATAAAATATCTTGACTCATACAAAGTGATAGATTGGGTTATGTTTTACGTGTAAAGACAATGAAAGACTGACTACTGCAGTGTGTTCTCATAAGGGAAACACTGTCTCCTACACCTTAGTGCACAGGTAACGGCCTATGGAAAATGTCCATTTACATGTTACTGGTGAAATGTACTGTATATCTCATAAAAATGATAGATTTGGTTATGTGTAATGTGCAAGGAAAATGAAAGACGTAGCGACGTGCTAGTGGCCCCTACCCTAGTCAGGTGTAGGAGACGATGTTTTTCAAGGACATACACGTATAACATGAACCCTTGCATTGTGCCGGTGTTGAGCCAAGTTCTTGGCTGGCTGTAAATAAAATATCTTGACTCCTTTATTTCAGCTTACACTCCTACCACAGCACTGGACAGCAACAGCAATTTATTCTCCAGTTGGCTTGCAATGACAGCAGTCTTACAAAGATGAAATGCGGGTTGGACCCACATGAGTGGCATAAGATCCTCGATGAGGTAGAGTTGGAGAGCGACATTGAGAGCGACCGTTCTAGGGTGGAGAAGGTTGAGCTGCAACCATCCGGTCAGCAAGTGGAGCTGCCCTACCATCTTCCATCACAGGAAACCACACCACCATCATCGGTCGGCGTCACCAGAGAACCCCTCCCACCTCTAGGACCTGCCAGTCCCACTGCTCTCTTTGTTGGCTCCCAATCTCCAGGCCCCTCTGCCCCCCTTGACGAGCAAGTGTCACCGGAAGCCGGGCCATTGTTCCTTGTGATGGCCTCTTCACCTGCTTCTGCCATGCAGGATGCTACGGTGTCATCCTCACCGGCCAGGCCTGGGAGACTGGTGTCCCCAGAGCCCTCCTTCTCGTCCTCATCCTCGTCTGAGACGTCCCCTCCCAGACGAGGGTGCCGTGGTCCACTGTCTGGACACAGGGAATGTCCAAGGGGTCGATGGACAGGCCAAAGGTTGTCGACCGGCCGACCTGCTGCCACCACCACCACAGCTGCTGAAGAGGATCCTGGGTGGAGCAGTGGCCTGTTCACACCAAACCACGGACTGTTCACTGGCTCCTCAGGGATCCAGGCGGATATTCCAACAACTCCCCTGCAGTTCTTCCAGCTCTTTTTCACACGGGAGTTGTTGTCATACCTCACTGTGGAAACCAACTGGTATGCCACACTCCAGGGGACTCAGCTGGATGCCTGGTTCTCCTGCAATGAAGAGGAGATGGCCAAGTTCCTAGAGTTATACCTTTTCATGGGGATCATGCACATGCCGACCATCAGGCACCACTTGTGGAGCTCCGAGCTGCACGACTACCCTAGAGTCTGGCGGGCAATGAGTGGAAGGCACTTCAACATCATCCTGAAGCACTTCCATGCCTTCAACTCGCTGGCCATTCCCCTGGACAACCAAGATCGGCTCATCTGCATTCGCATGGTCATGGAGTACCTCCTTCAGCGGTTCCAGTCAGTGTACCTACCCGAGGAGCAGCTCAGCCTTGATGAGGGCTCTCTGGGGTGGAAGGGCCGGCTGTCCTTTCGCGTCTACAACCCCCAGAAGCCCAACAAGTATTCCATCAAGATGTACATGCTGGCTGAGTCATCCTTGGGCTACACCTGGAACCTGGAGGTCTACACGAGGGTGCAGCATACTCTCCAGAACATCGTGTTGGGCCTCGTGGAACCGTTGGAGGACCAGGGCTATAAGTTGTTCATGGACAACTATTACAATTTTGTAGCCCTGTGCAAACGACTTTTCACTGCAGGATTTTATGTGTGTGGGACCCTATGGCTGCCTAGAGGAACGTCACCCCAGCTGCAGGCCACCACCAGGGCTAAGAGCCTGCCCAAGGGAGGCATGGCGTACAAGCACAAGGACAATGTGCTAGTCCTACTGTGGAGGGACAAGTGCACTGTGAACATGGTGTCCACCTTCCACACTGCGGACACCATTCTGAAGAGGGTTCGAGGGAAGGTGCGAGGTAATGACGGGCGGACAACCTAGGTGGAGAAGGTCGTTCACAAGCCCATCGTTGTGGAGGAGTACAACAGGTGTATTGGTGGGGTGGATCATTTCGATCAGATGATCCAGTACTACCCCATCCAACGCCGAACTATCAAGTGGACGAAGAAAATCGCATTCTACTTCATCCAAATGGCACTGCTCGACGCGTTTGCCTTGTATAAGAAGTACAAATGCGCTCAAGTAACTCTCCTGGAATTTGTGGAGCAGATCATCTACGATTTTCTGCATTTCCACGAAGAGGACTGGCCCGCATCTGGACACACACTCCACCACGCCCCAGACCTACCTACCCAGTGGCCAGCAACAGCATCACCTGGCACCCAGCAGGAACAACCACCAGTGCCTGGACGGGCCCAGCCACCACCAGCACCAGCACAGCCTGCAGGAGACCCCACACCAGCACCACCAGAAGCAGGGCCATCACAGGTGCCACCAGCACCACCAGCAGGAGGCCCATCAGGGGTGCCAGAACCACAACCACCTCCATATGCTGGTCCGTCAGGAGAACCCATGCCTGGGCCTGCAGCTCCCGCACAACAGGACCACAGAGCAGGAGGGTATCCAACCAAGCGTCACCGTGTGATTGATGACAACATGAGGTTGGATCACACTCTGGGCCACCACTGGGCGAGGATCCCTAACAAGAAGAGGCTCAGGTGTACCTTGTGCTTCAAGCTGGGGATGAGGAAGGACACAAGGAACATGTGTCCTGTATGTGATGTGCCTCTTTGCATGGCTGATTGTGTTGACCGGTACCATACCAAGCAATACCTTCACTAGTGGAGCATACACACACACACACACACACACACACACACACACACAGTACAAAACTCCTCACCTCCCAACCGATCTGGTCCTGCAGGAAGATCATCACCACTGGAGAAGTACGTGATATTCTTTTTTTATTGTCCTATTTACCTCTATTTATGTCAGTATATTTACATGTACATATATATTGTTATTTACCTCAAAACAAATCACAGGGAAATAAGTACAGCTTCAGTTGCAGTTGCTAGCAACAGGTTTTGTGTTCATGTATGGTTACTGAGAGGTTCTCAAAACAAAACAGAAGTAATAATATAAAATAGTTGTTGGTATAAAACCAAAGAAAGCATAGCTAGCAAGCATAAAAGTATCAGCACGCTACGGGTAAATAACATAAGTGAGCGCGGCTGACGGCAGGTCAGCATGCGGCAAAATACACCGTAGTTTTTTGCATTTTTCTCGAAAACTATGAGGCCTAGGATCACCGTTCTTTACTGATATGAAAGACAATTAAATTGTGCATAGGATGATGAAATAAAAACATAACGATGCTGAGAAAAGTTCTTTGCAAACCCTCCCTGAATAAATAAGTTGTTTTCTGTCGAAAATGGGTTTTACTTTTTCGCTTATTACTCGAAGACCATACCTCTTATCAATCTCACATCCCCCCCCCAATTCGAAAGCTAATAAAATTCTCTTTCGATTGATAGTATAACATGTAGAGATTGATTAGTTAACATTCGACTTATGATGTTGGGAAGTGAAATCTATGATCCCGAATGTATATTCCGAAAGCCCCAACGTACGTATGGTGTGTTTTTTGGTGTGTGTGTGTGTGTGTGTGTGTGTGTGTGTGTGTGTGTGTGTGTGTGTGTTTGCTTATCGTGTAGAACAAACTTCGACGAAAAGGAATATGTTTTTTTTTTTGGCAAATTAAATATATTTGGGTGGTGAAAATAAGCCGAGAATACACGTTTTTGGAGTGTGCGGCGGCCAGGGGGGGAGGGGAGAAAAGCCCAAGTGTCATAGCCCAGAAAACTTATGAAACTTATCCGCGCATGAAGGGGTTAACCCTCTCGCACACGATAAGTTTCAGTAAGTTTTCCGGCACACGACTTTTTCTGCGAGGCTGCCAGGCCCAACTGCCTGCACGTGGCAAATAACACGTAGTCTCTCCTTATTTTCGCCACCCAAACATCAATATACTGCCATGAAACCTATGTCATCTTATTCGTTGATGTTTGTTCTAGCTGATAAGCACCACAAAAAAACAGGAAAACACGAATAAAACAGCATTAGGCGGCCGTGAATAAACATTTTGCTACGTCACGTTCACTTCCCAACATCACCATTCGAATGTTTTCCATCATACAGGAAAATGTTATTAGAAGTTTTGATAGAGAATTTCATCAGCTTTCTAACGAGACAAATCAGATTGTGAAACGATTTGTAGTTTTCGAGAAAATAGCCAAAAATTGAAAGCCATTTTTGAAAAAAAAATCAAGGAGCTCAAATTCTGACATTTTCTCGCCCACGTTATGTTTTTATTGTATAATATTATGCAGAATTTCACCATCTTTCTAATGACCTAAAAATTATTTCGATACGCCTCATAGTTTTTGAGTAAATCGCCAAAAACGACTGGGAACTCATGTCCGTACATCACTTTCGTGATGTGCGTGTAGCATACGCAATATTCCCACCTACGTAACAACGAATTCTTATCATAGATGTTACATTGTTATGTCTTGTACATACGTAGAATTTACTGCTTTTTATCATGGTTCTTACAGGAAATCGATACGTCCAATAGTTTTCGAGTAATTGGCCGACAAAATGATATTACTCCTCCGAGCGCTTCCAACTTTACGGATAGCAAGGAACAAAACCAAGTCTGTTCCCCCAACTTTTCCAACAGAAAATGATCCCAAAGGCTTATATTCTGCAAATGAACATACGTAGAATTTACTGCTCTTTTTCATGGTTCTTACAGGAAGTCGATACGCCCAATAATTTTCGAGTAATAGGATGACAAAGGTAGATTACTCTTCCGGTCGGCACCTACTATTACCTATCTATCTATATACCTAGGCTGCTTCCCCCAAGGAAAGGGAGGTAGCTGAGACAGGACGACACACTCTCCATTTACTCATCCATTCAAACACATTCATTCACATCTTAGCCCCAAAGGGGAGAACGGACAGATCTTCACCGCACCACACCGCACAAGGGTCAACTGCGCAATGCAATCAGTGATATCCGCAGCAGGGCCCGACAGCAGAACTGGTTTACCCCTGCCACATCATAACAGACCCATCCCCTTACCCGCACCTGACCTGACTAGCTGATCAGACCAAATTCGGGAAAATATCCCCTCAGGGCTGCGTCATCACTTATTTATTCACAATTTCTCTCCATTTATTTCTGTCACGCACAGCCACTCTTCCTTGCTCAACAGACATCCCTCTCGCATCCAGTTCTCTCTTCACACTATCCATCCATCCTATTCGTGGTCTTCCTCTCAGCCTTACACCTCTCACATCAGATCTAGTTATCTTTTTCACCAATCGCTCATTATCCATTCTCTCCATATGCCCAAACCATCGCAACACCCTCTGCTCAACTCTACCAGCCATCTCCCGAACAACTCCAGTTCTCCTTCGCACTTCATCATTTCGCACCTGATCCATACGCGTCACTCCACACATACTCCTCAGACACCTCATCTCCATTACATTCAAACTTTTCCTCACTGCTACACCCAAATTCCATGTTTCAGCCCCATATAATGCAGTCGGTACCACAACACCCTCATACAGCCTTCTCTTTACATCCATTCTAAGCAAACGACATTTAAACACTTTTTTCATTCCTCCCAGCACCTTTCCTACTTCATTTATTCTAAACTTCACTTCTGCATCTATTCTTCCATCCACAGCAACATGTGACCCTAGATATTTAAAACAATCTACCTAGGGTCACATGTTGCTGTGTGACCGCAAACGAAAAAAAAAAAAAAAAAAATGTTTTCTCCCCCTTTGCCTAAAGACTATGCTCCCAAAGTTTTTTTTTTTTTTTTTTTTTAATGTACAGACTGTAAAATCTTCCAAGGTTGTTTTTTTATGGTTGTAACCTACTACACATGAACACAACTTTTTCCAAGTTACTGCTAATGAAGCTTTACTTTCTGTCATATATGTAATATGTAGGAGAAGACGGTTATTTGCCTGAAAATTAAAGGGGTAATGATAATAGGTCAATATACATATCAACAAAATTTGGAGAACTCACTTCCTCCAGGGGTGTTGATGGAGTTGTAGGACCTTGTGGGATTGGAAGATGAGGAGGTATGTAGTGTGTGTGAGTGTGTGTGTGTGTGTGTGTGTGTGTGTGTGTATAAGTGTGGTATTGTGTGTGTGTGTGTGTGTGTGTGTGTGTGAGTGTCTGTGTTAGTGTGTGTGTAAGTGTGTTAGTGTGTGTGTGAGTGTGTGTGTGTGTGTGTGTGTGTGTCTGTGTTAGAGTGTGTGTAAGTGTGGTAGTGTGTGTGTGAATGTGTGTGTGAGTGTCTGTTAGTGTGTGTGTGAATGTGTGAGTGTCTGTTAGTGTGTGTGTGTGTGTGTGTGTGTGTGTGTGTGTGTGTGTGTGTACACTGCACTAGGGAATACTTCACTCGGCATGGAACCGTTCAAAGCAATCACCCACACACAGTGCCACATCACAAACTGGACACATGTGACTTGTGTCCCTCCTCATCTTCACCAGGGAACACAGGGTGCACCACAGCCTCCTCCGGTTGGGGATTCTCTCCCGTCGGTGGCCCAGTGTCTTATCCAACCGTACTCTGTCATTGATGAAATGACGACGCTTGGCTGGATGTCCTCCTGGCGTTCCCCAGTCCTGTTGTCTTGGAGGTGCAGCTGCAGGCTCGGCCATGGCAGCGGCAGCAGGTTCTCCCGACAGACCAGGAACCGGTGAAGGTTCTCTCAGCACCTGTGCTGGTCCTGCAGGCGATGGTGGTTCTGACTCCTGTCCTGGCCTTCCTTCTGGAGATGGTGGTGTTGGTGCAGGGGCTGGTGGTGATGGCACCTGTGCTGGCGCTGCAGCAGGTGCCACAGGTGCTGGATGTCCTGCTGGCCGTCGGGTTGGAAGATCAAGGGCATGGTGGATGACGTGCCCTGATGCGGGCCATTCTGCTTCATCAAAGTAGAGGAGCTTGTCCACTATCTCCTCCACGAATTCAAGCAGACTGACTGACCCACGTGAGCACTTCTTGTACAGGGCGAATGCGTTGAAAATGGCCATGTGGATGAAGTAGAAGGTGATCTTCTTGGTCCATTTCACAGTCTGCCACTGGATGGGGTAGTATTGGACCATCTGGTCGAAGTGGTCCACCCCACCCATGTGTTGATTATAGTCATCCACCACGACGAGCTTGTCCACGGTCTTCTGGACATAGGTTCTCCTCCCGTCAGGAGCCCTGGTCTTCCTTCGAACCTGCTTCTGGATGGTGCTTGTGCTGTGGAAGGTGGAGACCATGTTGACAATGCGCTTGCCCCTCCACAGCAACACCATCACGTTGTCCTTGTGCATCGCTGTCATGCCCCCCACTGGCAGGTTTGTGGTCCTGGCAATGTCCTGCAACTGCTTTGGTGCTCCTCTTGCCAGGCGTAGGGTCCCACACACGTAGGTTCTTGCACTGAAGAGGCGTTCGCACAGGGATACAGAATTATAATAGTTGTCCATGTAAACTCTGTATCCCTGATCCTTCAGCGATTCTACTAGGCTCCACACGGTGGTCTCCAGTGCCCTCTTCTGCCCTTTATACACCTCGAAATTCCAGATGTAACCCGAGGAAGCCTCAGCCAGGATATACAGCTTGATGGATTACTTTGAGGGCTTCATGGGGTTGTAGACCCAGAAGCTTAGGTGCCCCTTCCATGGCAGTGAGCCCTCGTCCAGGCTGAGGTGCTCCTCAGGTAAGTAGGTGTTCTGGAACCGCTGAAGGAGGTACTCCATCACCATGCGAACCCTGATGAGCTGGTCTTCATTGTCCTGGAGTATCACAAGTGAACTGAAGGCATGGAAGTGTTTCAGGATCGCCCTGAAACGCCTTCCACTCATCACTTGTGTAAAGAGGGGGTAGTTGTGGAGGCGGGATCTCATCCAGTAGTGCCGAATACTCGGGAGATTCATCACCCCCATGAAAAAGTAAAGCCCCAGGATCTTGGCCATCTCCTCTTCATTGCAGATGAACCATGTGTCCAACGCAGTCCCCAGGAATGACATGTAGCTGTTGGTCTCGTGGGTGAAATACATTAACAACTCCCTAGAACTGGAGAGGAGTTGTTGGCAGATCCACCTTCATTCCTGGGGATCCTGTGAAAGGCCCATTAGCTGGTGTGAAAGGGCCACTGCTCCATCCTGGATCCGTTGCAGCAACACCTCCCGCAGTGGTGGCAGTGGGTCGGTGTACCAACACCCTTGTTCCCCTTCAGACACCCCTTGGCCGCCCCCCATAGCCGGGCCATGGACCACACCAACCTTGTCGAGGTGGTGAGGGTTCCGACGATGAGGAGAACGAGACTGTCTCCTACTTCTGAAAAACGCTGGGGGGGATGAATGCTGTCGGAGACAGGCCCTTGTCGACCGGGCAGGGGACAACGAAACAGTCGCCTCCCGCACCAGTTGCGTCGCAGACAATGCACGCCATGCAGGTGCCAGTGTCGTGTAACTAGGCCCTGCTTCCGGTGACATAGGCTCGGCCAAGGAGGAACTGGAGGCTTGAGGTGGAGAGACCACAAAGCTGTAGGAGCGAGAGGTCCAAGCCAGGCGATGTCTGTCGTCGAAGTGAAGACGATGATTGGGCTGATAGTCTTGACACTGGTGGTGGTGGTGTCTGCTCCCATCGTTCGTCAAGTGTGGG
The DNA here is from genome assembly GCF_032717465.1 of Coenobita brevimanus. NCBI lineage: Eukaryota > Metazoa > Arthropoda > Malacostraca > Decapoda > Coenobitidae > Coenobita > Coenobita brevimanus. The sequence goes on from NC_136986.1 coordinate 479,122, forward strand.
CAATGCCGCCCGAGGGGAATCCTCCTGGACATCATCCCATTCCTCCTCACTTGAAACATCACTCAGCTCGTCCTCTACTTTGCTCTTCTCCTCAAATAGAACCTTTTGCCACTGGTCAGAAGACAGACCTTTCTTCTCCAACTTGGCAAGCACTGACACAGAAAGTCAAGTATGAGCTTTTTAGGTTCTTTGCTGAAAAAGAAGAGATATTATTCACTGCCATGCAACACCTTCCATTGAAAGTAGCACTACACACGTCATGTTATATCTTTATGTACGGCAAATCGCTGCACCATTTACGAACAGTTCACATAAAGGATAACTTTTCAGTGTCTTTTCACGGTCTCATAACTGTTCACTGGCGTCCGTGGGTGTGTGGCATACTGTGTATATATATATATATATATATATATATATATATATATATATATATATATACAGACATATTTTCCACTCCTTCCCCAAACGTACCCCCAGCACATCATACAATATTTTCCACGAACACTCGTGGCACATATCACAAATATTTTATATAAGAATCATAAATTTCGACAACTGTTTTAGAAAGGTACACTACCTGTCCACTGAGGTCCGTGGTTGCCCGGCATTGCACGGTACAGTACCTGTTCAATGACGTCCCTCATTCCGTGGCATCGTTACTTTTCACAGCACACCTGCCGCTAAAGTACCGCTCACCTACGCTATGCACCTAAACTAACACTAGCGTCACAGTTCACATATATTTTACATAAAGTATAATTTATCACTAAATGTCAGACCAAGGTACAGTACCTGTTCAATGACGTCCCTCGTTCCTTGGCATCGTTACCTTTCAAAGCACACCTGTTTCTAAAGTACCGCTCACCTACGCTACGCACCAAAACTAACACTCGCGGCACAGTTCACGTATATTTTACATAAAGTATAATTTGTCACTAAATGTCAGACCAATGTACAGTACCTGTTCAATGACGTCCCTCGTTCCTCGGCATCATTATCTTTCAAAGCACACCTGCCACTAAAGTATCTCTCCTATGCTACGCAGCATAATTTATGCTGTCATGAGGATACGTGGCACATTTCACTTACACTTCACACAATATCATACACAAATACATGACTACCACAATTATTAAACCCTAACCTCCGCAATTACTCCCTTCCTTACTAGGGTACAATGCGACTGTGATGCAGCATCCTTCGCCGGGAGAGTACGATGCTACTCTATTGTACTGGCACACACCACACTCCATGAACACCTGCAGCATGTTTGACGTATATTTCACACAATTCCATACATATTTTCACTATCAGAATCACAATAATTAAATCCTTAAACACCTCTAATTCTCCATTCTCAACAATAAAAACTGTATGTGATGCCTGCCCCAATCCACACTATGGTTCATGGCATCCATAACGCTAACTAGTTCCATAATTTCATCAAGCCAGCCACAATATCTTTCACACAAATTACAGTTTAGGCATTGGCTTCATTATATATGTATTTGTAATCACGCCATAGGGCCTTGGGGAGGACAAGAGGCGAAACCCCGTAACAGTGAACACACATATTGCCTCTAAGCCTAACGATGGATAACGGACACAATTTGCTTTCGTGACATATCTATGTTCCATCGACAACATCACATACAAATATGCTCACAAATATTGGCTCAGGCAGGAGGGAGAGAATTAATAGGAGTTTAAAAGGACAGTACACGCGATGCAACCTCACCGCCTGGCTGCTTGGAAGAGACTGAGGTTTATCGCTATGTGCTGGGCTCTGTGAGGCAGCTCAGTGTTGCCAATGCCTTACCATTGGAAAGTGCTGCACTCACTATGAAACGTCAAAATTTGATGCAAATCCGCCTGAAACTTAATTTTTGGCGAATTTTTTGGTGCTTAGAAACGCGATTCGAATGACTGAACATCTTTAGAACAATCCACATGAAACGCGAATCGCATAAGGGACCCTGAGAGGATTAAGATGACTATGTGCGGGTCCAATTATCCAACTTCCAGAAAATTCATGAATATATTCAGGATAATCTGGCCCTTATGAATGCAGAAATGGTATGTAACCAACACGCCACTGCCTCAGATGTTACCATCCAAGTAGGTGATTGAGTTTTTGCCCTGCATTATGACTGAGATCAAAACTAGATAGTAAATTCTTGGGTCCCTTCCGTGTCATATCTCGTAAGGAAAATAAATTGGAAATATAAGATCCGTACAAAGCAGAGACAACATGGGTGCATGCAGATGATCTCAAACGTGCATCAAAGCGTATAGCCTTGGAGGAGCCATTGGGAGAGGCCTCATCTCCTCAACAAGGAAATGCTTCTTCTTCAAATCTTTCTTCTGACACTACTACTCCACCTTCCCCTACTATTAACCTGTACAATCCCGCCGTCGGCATGGTGCCGACAGTACAAAACATCTCAAATAATCCCAGCAATGAGATGGTGCCGACAGCAAAATTCGAGCGCTGTAGCACGTCTCAAACTGCTTTAATCTAGCTTATTTTTTGCTGAGGAGTAGCTTAATGTATTGGCAACACTTTGTCCAAGCAGTTGTAGTACTGAGTTTGGTTCTGCGTGGGTGGGTAACATCGTGTGCCACTGTCCGTCAGAGTGTTAAGATGTCGCGAAAATCACGCAATTTTTCCGCCTCATTGGGCTGGAGGAGGCTGTTGAATTGTCACATGGACCCTTCTGTCCCTTCATTTGGTGATTCTTCAGAAGAGAAAGACCTGGATAATATTCTGGGGAGGAATATGAGCCAGTGGACAACACAGAAAGGGGGTTCCCACTTTCTCCTCCCCCATTCTCTCTCATCCTGCCCAGCTGGGTGGGATAACATTGCTCATGGCTTGGGAAACTGGGCTAAAAACACGACGGATGGCCATCCTGGTCTTATTTCTCCTATAAGGAGCACTTTTTTTTGGCATTTCCTTGATATATATTTCCTTTTGGATTGTTTTATGCAATAAAAAATTTTTCCATTTTTGGTCCGGGATTGGGTGGGTATAAACTTGCAAAAATGCCTGGGATGGTACGGGTTAATAACTATCGTGCAAAATTGCATTCTGCCACTAAGTCTCTTGCAAAATGCTATCATCTCACACTCTCGCCACCCCCTGCATGAACATCACCTCTAACATGAACTGATATTACAGGAAAGATGTTGTGGGTCTACGTGCTGGCCGTGCTGACCCTGGTTGGGACTGGGTCGGGTGAGGACGATGGTGTCATATGGCCCGGGGGCTTGGTTGGTGCAGGAGGCGAGGTAATGGTGGAGAAGGATGTAGTCTTCTTGTGCTACAACCTAGAGCTGCTGGCCACCATGGCCATCGTCCTGCCTGATTTTGCACGTCAGCTAGAGGATCTACAGGGACTCCTGTTTGCTCGGTATCCGCAACTGGTTTGTACAAGGCCCCTGATTATTGTACAGTAAAATCCGAATCTGTAATTGCCCATACTACACATTATCACTTTGCACTTCGCTCCCACAAATATGACATCTTCAAACCCATGAATAATACCTTTCATCTGCCAACAGACAATCTTTCCATCATATCAGACAACCTACGTATGTTGGACACTGTAAATCAGTCTGCTTTTGTTATGAACCAGTTTTCTTCAGCCTTTAACTGTTTCTAGGTACATCCAGTCTTTGTATTTCCTCCAGTTGTTCTTTGTCTTTTTGGATTTTTTGTTACTATATGTATTCTATACTGCTGTGTTAAGCAAATGGACAAAAGAATGCACGAGATCCATGTTGCAGCAAAATTAGTGCGACAACCACGAGACCTGGAAACTGGTAGTTCTAAGTGACACTCATTATGTTTGGTGAAGGTGTGAAGATCATACTGAAGGAAAAATCCCTGTGGAAAACTGAAAGTTTTGCTAATTGATAGAAAATGTAATATATCAATATAATTACTACACAGTGAATCAAGGACATGAAAACTAAGATACAAATACAATAAGGAAAATGAATGTATGATCACTTTCAAATAGTGCCTCCCAATATAAGTTAAACTATTGTGTATTCAGTGGTGCATTCAGTTGCTATATTTTCCTCATAGAAATATCATTATAGTTACCGATCCTTACCTTATATATATATATATATATATATATATATATATATATATATATATATATATATATATATATTCATTTGTAAATTTAACTAAACCTATATACAATGTATGTCTACTATCAATATGCTTCCCATATACTACATGCCTTGTTAAATCGTAACCTATACCATGATAGTGCATTGTTTACATTCTACCTTTGCATTTATTTATACTCACTTTCCTTGCCTTTCCAACATGGCCATGTACTGTAAATATATTTCTTTCCTTGTTACATCCAACTTCCTGCATTATAGTATAATACCCCTTTTATTATTATACTCCCATGTAGTCCGCAGTTGACTGTATAATCTAACCAGTTACTTTAATACCTTCACTGCTGTGTCAGGAGACATGCTTTTTTGTAATGCGAGGGAAAATTGTAACCATTTGTAATATGTAGTATGTCAGTATGTAAGTATAGCATGTAAGTGTATTGTAAGCGTGTTCTAAGTAGGGTGCCATGACCATAGATCCCTTACTAAGGGCTGGCCTGATTCAAGTATTGCTTATGCTCTCAGTTTATAGGAATGTGCTGGCTCCCTCGCCAGTTGGAAACAGCGTGGGGATGAGTGAGGGTGGAGGTTAAACAGTGGTGCTTAATACATTATCAGAAAACCACTCAAGATTTTGAATTCACCTACAACTGACGTCTAGGGAGTTTAACACCAGTCTGTGCTGTGGGTAACCGAGGATATTGTGAACAAAGTCTTATACCCCTTGCAATGAACCTTCCTAGGATAATCAACAAAGATGATGTATCCTTGCAACAACTAGACAATGAATGGAGAAGACATAGAGGACTTCCCAGACCACATCACTAAAATGACCAAGAAAACATCAAAAGAAAATGAAAGAAATCCTGCTAAAAACCTTTTATACTCAGACAGAGAGCTCAAGTTCAGTAATGTCTCAATATTTGTACTATATTGTCTTTCTCTTCCACATGCCAGTGCTGACTGTGAGCATTGTTTCTCAAACATAAACCGTGTTAAAACCAAAGATTGAAATAAACTTAACCCCTTAGTTCCCAGAGCTGCTGTGTGAGGGATTTTGCTGAAAGGGTGCTAGGCACACCACCCTCCACCTGTTAGCTCATAGTCGTGAAGCTCATGGTTCCCTACCTGGGGGTTTCCTTCTTTAACCCCTTAACCATAGGGCGTCACTTTCGTGACGCTCAGGAGCAATGGATCATACCGCGGGGTGTCACATTTGTGATTCTGTGTTATTTTGAATTTGCCTGGGCTTTCAAGTGGTGGCTTGTATCATCTATCAGTACTACCAGTGTCCAGCTATACTCAGTTCTGTTAATGTCACCTGTACTCTCATCCACTGTTGACAATTTAGCTATTTTTCTCCTGTCCTTGACTCCCCCCCTCCTTACCTCCCCTCCATCACCCTCTCCTCCCACCTGACAAGCTGGGCTGCACTACACAAATGCTGGATGGATTTTTCCACTCATTTTATCCATTGAAATGTACCCTTTGCCCTATTCTTATACAAAATAATATATAAAAGAAAGAGAAAAGGTAATTGATACTGCCATACATCTGGAATGGGCTAATTATCATCTGGCAACACCTCATGTGCACTCGTTCGCTAATTTTCCCTGTTTATATCCCCTTGAAATATGTCGTATGACCTGTTCTCATAAGAAAAATATATATAAGAAAGGAAGGGAGAACCCTAGGTGATGGTTACAGTCACCTGGAACTACGTAATTTATTATGTATTGTCTAGATTTCCTGCAATCATTTCATAGCATATATATTAGCAGCTGTCACCACGATGACATTGGCAGCCTTTCACTGCCCCTAGGCAACAGCATTCAGTTTACTGTCGTGTTTTAAGGTGAAACCACGTCGGATTCGCGCCTGTCTAATTCTGCCGCTTTTTAGCCCCATGCAAAGGGCCAGGTGACCTCTACCCTTACTAAACCTCGTTTGGAAAGGGGTAAAGGGCTAAGCGACTGCTGTGGAACGTGAACTGGCTAATTTATCAATGATAAAGATGGACAGTGACAACGAACTTTCTGGTGACTCTAAAACAGTGCAAGTGGAAATGTATATAATGTGTAAACAACAAGTGAAAGCAATGAATGTAAATATAACTGAACAGTGGATAATAGTTTTATAAGGTACTGTAAGTGACAGTGCATAACATAATGTAAATAAAATAGAAATGTAAATAATTTAAATAAAATAGAGAATGTAAATAGAAATGTAAATAAGTAGTAATATAAGAATAAGAATATATATACTAGAAGTAATGAAAGTGAAAGTTTCACTCTAGCATGTATGAATATTGGGAGTTGTGAAAGTGAAAGTGACAGATTCGTTCTCCATGTTAGTATACAGGATGAGAAAGTGAATGCCTGGAGTGAAAGAAAAACTACTAGTACTGAAAGAAACTCATAAATATTGTACATATAAATAAATGTAATAAAGTACTAGGAATATAAAGTGTGAGTGTGTTTATAAATAATAAATGACAGCTCCACCTCAGAATACCATCGGGGAACCAGCACGGGAGGAAAGCTCGTATACACTCGTAATTTACATTGCTTTCACAGTGTGGGTTTTTTTGGAATATGGATTCCAAACTACCTGAAATTCATAGAATAGTGTTTGTAGTTATAATATCAGGCATTGGTAACCATATTACGGGGTATTGGGAAGTGTAAAGTGGAGAATTCGTTACCCAATTTCAGAAGTCTCCACAAGTCCTATGGTAGACGACGAAGGCTCAACAAACATCCCAGGGGAAAGCTGAAGGTATGTGCCATAAGCATATATAATTTTAATATTCTAGGACTAATAACTGTTTTTTGGCAAATATTTTAAAGGAGTCAGTCGTAGCGCGAATATCCTCGCGGGACGCGCAAGGAGCCCAAAAACAACCCCACGGTGTAGAGGTTAATAAATTTTGATAACGCCCAGTTCTGTCCCACACTGAGTAAACAATGCACAAAGAGGTTAAAGAAACTGATAGATTTGACGGTGTTTAACCCCTTAGTTCCCAGAGTTGCTCCATGAGGGATTTTGCTGGAAGGGTGCTAGGTGCACTGCCCTCCACCTATCGGCTCATAGTCGTGAAGCTCATGTGTCCCTACTCGTGGGTTCCCTTCTCTAATAAAATTTGAAAAAGCCCAGTTCCGTCCCACACTGAGGACACAGGGCACAAAGAGGTTAAAGTTGAAACAGTGAGAAACAAACTAGCTAAGCACTATCACCACACCTCCAAGCCATGACTGTACTTCATTTTGGCCACCAAGATCCATGATGAGAAGGATGACCACAGCCAATCTGTATCCCAGTGGTCAAGATAATGAGCCAGTTAGTGATGTGGATATGTACAAGGATAACTCTGATGATGAACTATAGCAAGGTAACTGATTAACTGCAGTGTCATAATGATTTACTTGCATACCAAAAGTTATTGAAATATCATTAGTCCATTACGGTCTACTATTATAGTACAGTCTTTTATTAATACACACTCGCAAGTGATGTCTACAAATCTTTCTTTCAGGTTTTAACTCAGGCCAAGGGTCTACTGTACAGAAGTCCATTACATTTTTTTTTTTTTTTTTAACCTAAGTGTCACTGTTTTCACTCACTAGAAAATATGTAGGTTACACATACATAGACAAACGGTATACTGGCACACATACAAACTTGCATAAAAGTTACTCTAATTAATAAAGTATACATAATGATAAAAACATGTAAATGAAATTTAAGTGTTGCAGAAAATCCCTTAAAAATTTTGGCGAGTTGCCCCCTTATGTATTAATCCTTATATTGGCTCCAAGGAGAGTGTAAGTTAGTATGTTTCATAATAATATATTAATTATCCAGGCAGTATTCATGAAGCATAAATATTATGCTAGTGCTAACCATTTGGTGTCTTACATTTATTTCACTACCATTGTGGCGAGTTGCCCCCATCTACGACTCATTAATATTATTATGTTAGCTATTACTGTAATCACTCTTAATTATTTTTTTTTCAGTCTGTTCGATCTTGTTTCAGTGCCACTCAAAATCTATGATACAAAATATTACTGCTTATATTTTTCAGCCTCTTTATGAAAAGACTGTACGATAGTACAGATGCAAGTACGATAATTTTGACAGGTTTTGTACGATAGTTTGGGCAAATTCACCCGGCAACGCTGCTTTTGGCATGCAGCTATCAGTTTACTTAAGACGAGTTTGTTGCCAGCCATCCCGGAGGTCAGTCGTGTCTACAGGCTCTCTTGCCTCCAGCCTGTTGTGGGGGACTTGTCCAGGCAACATGCAAACATTGTCGATTCGAGGAATCGTGGTTTGGTTCTACTGTAGGGCGGGGTATGGATTCATCAAGCATTGGGATATTGGCGCTGAAGTCTTCGTGCACCGCCAGGCTATAGCTGCACCCAGTCCATGATACCTCCAACAATCCCATGGGGATAGTGATGTGGTGGAGTTTTCCATGTTTGGGACTCCTAAGGAACCTGAGGCATGGGATGTTATTTGGCCAGGGGGCACAGCCATGTAGGGTTCTCCCCATGAAAGACAGCATTGCCCTGCCCAGCAGCACCAAGCCACAGTCCCTGGTACTCCTGGAGAGGTTAGCTCCATCAGTGAGATATGCGTCACAATGGTGAAGGCTTTTTGTACGGTGACAATGGGGCATTATGAGTTCTAAGATCTTTGAGTAGAATGAGTTGCCTCACCTTGCCATCTCTGAGTGCTTCATTCCTGACGTAAATTCTGCCTTCTGTCGGTGAGAGCGTTGGACCTGAAAGCCGTAGCCTGCTTCCCACTGCCAGACACCACGGAAGCAGCTGCGGCTGGAAAGCCCACCGAATCAGCACAACTGCTACAAGGAAAACGACCTGGCTCCAGAAAAGTCCATGACCCAGACTCTCATACCTGCCAACTGCCACCAGTCATCTGTCCTTGAGGAGGGGCAGAACTCTTTTGACTCCATCTCAATGGCCGAGGTGGCATCAACCAATTCCTCAGCTGAGGTGGACATGGCTGGGTCCACACATCTTCTAGCTGTGGAGGGCAGCCAATCTCACCCTGTGATCAAGGTTTGCAGGGATCGGCTCGATGTACAGGGATCGCCTCCTGACTCTTGCCGTCCTCATCGTAGGAGTTTGGGAATTCCACCTTTCCGATGCTGTACGATTTTCTCTGAGCAGATGACCTGGGTGAGGGGGTTCCATCAAGCCTGATTGTCAGGGAGGAAACGGTACAGGTTACCGATCTTTGTGCCTTCTAATTTGGGCTTCCTAAATCCTTTGTCCCCTAAATTGGCCATCTTGTCTCCTTCCAGTTTTTTGGTTTCAAACAACTTAGAAACTTATTTGGCCTAATGCCCCTCTAGTGGGTGATGGTCATAAAGACCCAGTGAAGAAGTTTACTTCACGTGAGTGACTGTGTGTGTGAGTACACCTCCTGGAGCTTGGTGAAAAGGGCAGCACAAACTAAACGGGACTAAATTGAAAGAATGGTTCCTGTTGTCAAAAGAGGGGAAGAAGAACCCATTCCATGTATCAATATATTTCTATCAATGAATGGGCCCACTGTGTGGTGGATATCTCCCATTCCATGAAGGCACACCCAACCCCGTATGTTCCCATATATTGACGATCTGTTGGCCACTCCTTGCCTCCTCATGGATGTTTTGCCGTACATAGTTGTGGGAATACATAGTTTGGATTATTTTATATATTAACGTCATTACTATAAATGCATACATAAGCTTCATATACTGTAATCAATAATTTCGTTCATCTGAAGGACTGCATATTTGAAAGTGTATTTACCAAGTACATAATGTTGTGCCCTTTGCAGTGGAGCCTGCTGTAGATTTGAACGTTTTTTCATCAGTCCAGATGGCGTGGCCCCCAAACTAATCCTCCTTACCAGTATATTGCTGAGCAAACTGCAACCGTCCCTTGCGGTGCTGCTTGATAAGCCTCTCCTTGGCTGGTTGTACTTGGTGATGCAGGCTATCCCCACTGCTGCAGCCACTGCTTCTCTGTCCACTCACTGATGTCTAGGTTTAGGGCATCACAGATGGTTACTGCATCTGTGAGTGGGTTTTGCTGTGTCATGGATACAATATCTTGGTCCAGAGCAGGAGCAGTGCAGCATGGTGGTCTATCGAGAGGCAGGCCATCCAGATTACCACTCTCCTCCCTCATCTGGAAGACTTTTGAAACAACTGAAGCTTTACTTCATGTTAGTACCCAAGAACTGTTCATACAGTTATTAATAATTCCTCATATGTAGTATCTTCATGTCTATACTTACTTATGGATCCACCTTAGAACTGTTCTCACGGATATTCTCTTGTTGGAGGCTATGGCATGAACGGACATCCCACTGTCATGTATCCCAGCGATGCAACCTTGTAGTGCTACATGGCTAAATCTTCTCTCCATCATGAATCCAGCTGATATACTGCTAGTAAAGCTGGCAGCACCGTCAACATCTCGGTTCATAGTGGGAAACCTTACCTCATGAACTTGTCTCACGTGAAAATGAGTAATTAATTACTTCACAATTTCTGGTATTACCTTGCATAATTGTAAAGGTTTTACAGAATTCCATGAGGCTGAAAGAATATACAGGTGTGTCATCCGGCACATTATCACAATTTACCATGTTAGCATCCTTACAGTAACTACGCCTCCACTCCCCCTCTTTTCCCACAAGTCCTCAACCACTACCTTAATCAACGGGTATGAGCCGATAACTTTTGCAGATTGTTCTTATAGATATGGTTCACGGATTTACAGAGTTCACACAAACAACAACACGACATCAGGCCAATATCATTCACTTTGCCGTAGGTAATGCTTATATGGTAACTGTTATCACTCCCCTCCCCCACCCCCTCCTCCCCCACCTTCTCTGAGCTCGCCCCCTCTGCCCAACCTCCTCTCAACGGCCAGCACCCCCACTATCAACCCATCTACCTTTCCCTGCTTTTTCTCCCCCTCTCAAGAATAGTAACCTGTCACCTAGAAGCGACCCACCATGTGTGTACCATGGCTGAGATGGCACTTCCCTTTCTTATGCTCGGAATTGTACATACATCAAGGACCAGAAATGGATGAAGTATAAGAGTGGCTAGCAGATGGAGCCCCCATGGAGGGTGAGGAGGACTCAGCAGTGACCAAGCTATCAAACCCTTCCCCCCAATTCCCTCAAGGGTCCCCAGTCGCCCTACCTTCCACCACAACCCCACTACTCATCTATATTTACAACGCCCTATTCCTGGCTAGAACATCATTTTAACTTCTAAGGAGATATATAATGAAATGCTTTTATACTTTAGGTAGGCTATGTTCAGTTGCGGATATATCAAACATAAATACTGCGTCCACCGGCGAGTTGGTGTAATACTCTCTGCATCTGGTTAACACTGATATGTATGGAAATTCAGGTTTCGTTTGGTTACTAGGACGAATCGAACACAGTGATCATTGCCACTGTGTACAGTTATGGGTGGTGATATATAAGAAATGTTCCACCAGAAAATATGCCGATAACTGCATGTCATGATTATGATTTTTAAATTATGTCACACAATACATCCTCTACATAATGGCAGTTATTATGAATTACACGGATTTAATGAATGACTTAGTTTCGAGTCATAAACTATGCACAGGTTAACTATTCATCATATAAGTCATAGTTATCAGCTTCCCTAAAACTATCAATGAACAGGAAATTATCGTGAAACCCATCCTCCCTACCGTGAACCTGACATTGGTAGACCTCTGAAATCGAGCAAGTTCTCTACATACAGGAGGTGGCACCACAGGAGGCGGCAGGGTGAGGGTGGGGAATCTGGAAGACAGGAGAAGGGAGGTGGGTGAGGAAGGGCACAATAGTGGTCGAACTGAGGGCTAGAGGAGAGGGGTCATGAGGTAGTGGGAGGCACACTTTTGTAAAAGACAGGAGCTACAGTGGTTGGGACAGACTACAAGGTGATGACTGGGCCAAATCATTGTTTCATGGGGAAAATGGAATTGTACAGTTAGACCATGAAATGTTATATTGACATTGCCACATGTTGTAACTGACTTTCATGATTTGCAACAATTCACGACACACTTTCCAGTGGGTGGCTCAGTACCACTCTGTTATGAGTATGGTGACTTTGTGAATATGCAAGTGTATGACACGTCCTTACAGTTTGTCAGATGTTACAGCTGTTGTCATAGTGATTGGGAATTGCTCTTGTAGCCTATTATGTAGTATCATCATGGATGACGACTGATATCACAGAGTAGGGATATGCCTAAGTAGGTTTTTCCTTTATTGCCAATTAATATGAACATTCTGACATTAATGATGGTCCCTATGGTTCTCATTAACATTTGTATGGCACCAATATAAAATAAAGGTGGATTTACTTAACCCAGGGTTATGTTACCGTTTTCTTTTTATTCCGTGTTTGGCTGTTGACTTTACGCCTTGCCAGTAGTTATTATATTCAGGTTCATATTGAGCAACTGTCGTATGTCCCAAGCATTCCTTTGCAAATCCTCAAGCCAATAATGGTGGAACAAGGTTGTTATGTATACAGTTATCCAGTCTGAGCACGTGTATATTACACCAACTGTGACATTAGTTACAGAAATCTCTTGCATTAAATGCAAACACACACTTTATCTGCAGTGTGTTTGGTTTTGCTAAACAACCGAGCAGAGTTCACATTGTATGAAACTGACAGGATAAACACAAATACGAGGACCGTTGCCTGTTCACGGAGAGCAAGTACTGAGCCACTCAGGAGTGTCCAAACATGGACCTGTTGTCTTGGGTGAGTAACGGTGTATGTTGCAATCCATTAAAGAAAACAGGTGAACCCCTGTCTTTGATGTATATACATGTGATCCGTTGTTCATAGTGTAGCACTCATTACGGCCATCTCTCCTCCCGGTCAGTACTCATGTCTAAGTGCGCGCAGTTCTCGGGAAGAGGGAGGGAGTGGACAGTGAACTGAATACTGAGATAACTGAGGTTGTAAAGGAGATTGCTTAACAGTTACACGTCCTTCATAACATGATTTACACAATCAGGATAGGGTTAACTGTAATGCGACATGAAGATCATGTAATACAGCTGATAAGGCATCTCTCTACCCACCTATTAGCCCAACCCAGTTTCGCTACCTATGTTTTGGGACCCAGTACAGCTCTTCCTAGTAAATAACGTTGTCGTTTACATCGGTGCCATACAGATATTAACGAGAACCATAGGCATGAATCACTACTATTATCTATTACTTAATGTGACAAGAGAAAATTCCTCCCTCCCCCTCCTCTGCTGTTGATGTCACGATCGTCATCCATGATGTTACTACGTAAACACATCAAAAATAGCTCCCAATCTCTATGACAACAGATGTGACATCTGACAAACATTCTAGGGGCATTACATACAGAACCATGCCATGACAGTCGTCACCACACTGTACACTAACGATGCAGGGTTTGTGTCATGTCCCACCCCGTGGGGTGGCACATGATACAAAACCTGCATCGTCCTATTGTCCTATAGACGATATAACAAAACATGCAGGTAGACTGTGTAACGTGACGAAGTCCTTATAACGTTTAACGGCCTGACTATCAAACTTCATACTAATCGTTAAACTATAGCTGATTTGCCACCATGTCACCAGCGTATCATTTATCCATCCCATCCCAGTTTTCTGTTACAGTCCACTCTCCCCTACCCCAACACTCGTCTCCTGTAGAGCACCCCCTCCCACCAGCCACACCATTGTTGCCCCCTCCTCGCCCACCTTCCTCCTCCTGTCTCCCAGGAGCCCCACCCTGCCTCTTCCTGTGGCACCACCTATTGAGGTCTGTCAGTTTCAGGTTCACGGTCAGGGAGGATGGAGGTCACGGTAACTTTGAGATTATTATGATAGGTGTGGGAATGCAGATAATGTTATAATGGCTTATGTGCTGGCAGTCGGTAAATGTTGTATGGTTCGTGATGCTTGTCGAAAGTCACACTTACTAAAACTGTGTTTCATGTGAATAAAATACGAATATGTATGGTGAGGAATTACGTTATTATCATGTTCGCAAAAGTTCTTATTTTCAGTATATTGTAAGGCGGCACATTATATATCACCAATAACTGCGCACAGAGGCAATGATCACCGCGTTCGGTTCGTCCTAGCAACCAAATGAAACCTGGTTAAGTTCCATATCTATCAGTGGTACCAGATGCAGAGAGCAAATTTTCTCCAAGTCGCTGGTGGATGGGGTGTTTCTTTTGGATATGTCAGCAACTGTATATACAGAACACATTACAGGACAACAGACTTACAGATAATATATCATACCCTTCGAGCAAATATTTTATACTTTTGTTAGATTTCTTCAATTTCCTTGTTGTTAATCATCCAGATTACCTGTTCTGTTACATTTGCAATATTCTCATTCCTATATAGAGTGAGGAAAGGACGGTGTAGGACATAGTGTTGTAGTGTGCGGACTCGAGTTCTGCATTACTATAACTTATAAGATGTTAGCCACACCCGCCAGCATCTGGTAGAGTCATTATATTCTGTAACAATAATGTGGCCTAAAATTGTCCTTTCTACATCTTGAATGCCGAGGTGTAACAATAAATCAACATTAGAATATGACAGCAGTCAAGAGGAAGTGCCATGGAAGAGATGTGATACTGTAGCATTGTTTTTTTCTATCACTGAAGTACGTGAAATAAGTTGCAAGAGGATTAAAATCTAGGCCAAGTTAAGGTGAAAACTCTACAGAAACCTATATAAATTCTTGCCCGCACCGCCCGATCCAGTGACCCTTTGGTGCGGACACGGTCTAAGGTGGACCTGACCTGGAGTGTACTCACTTTATATCCGACAGGAGTATGTACGAGGTAGAGGTCCACGTAGTCCAGTCGTAGCTGATCCAGGGACTTCTTCAGGAACTTCTCTGGACCTCCTGTGTGCATCCCAATGTTCGGCAACTATTAAAAGCATAGGGAAGGTGTGTGTAAGTAGGTAGGTTAGGAGTTCCATGATCATCATGGGCTGATGCCATTCAAAGTCTGCTTGGATATAAATTTGAATGTTGCATTTCGTATTCTAGGAGATAATTGGGAGAACAAATTTGTAACTACTGTAAGTGCCTTACTGGATCTGAGGCTTGCCTGGGGCCAACGGATTGTAATATGAGGGTCAGTGTTAACCTTCACATTACAACTCCAAATGGTGAACTGTATTATAAAGGTTGGTTTTCATCTTCACAGTAAAATTTCCCAATCGATGGAGGTGATTATTTAAAAAAAAAAAAGTAGTAGTAGTAGTAGTATTGTTTTTACTATAATTATTTTATTTTTATTATTATTATTATTATTATTATTATTATTATTTAGCTTCGACATATAACTGGCGAAGCTTATAGTTTCCGTCAGTATTATTAAGCTTCGCCATATATATCGTGACGATTCCTGTTTTCGTCAGTGATTTTATTATGGTTCGGCACTGAAATGACTATGCTTCTTGTTCTCGACATTATTATTATTATTATTATTATTATTATTACTGCTGAGAAGCGGGATTTGCTAGTTAGATAGTAATGGAGTGTTCCCGCTTGTTCTCAGTTTCTGTACGTGTCAGAGTTGCCAGTTAGGCTGCTACTGTGAGCGGTGTTATTTTGTAAAGTTAAACATAAATTTTTGTTCTCTTTTTCTCTATAATGCTTTATGATGGTGTCTGTTAAATTATGCATTTCTGTTTGTATGCTAAATATTTTAGAGCGCTACATAATGTACGAAAACTCTAGAATATTTTGGATGTTTCTGATATGGGAACTGTTGCCCCTACGAGTATGTGGTAGATCATTCGAGAATCTAGGAAGTTTATATAAGGATGGAGAGAATAGAGGGCTTTAGTTTAGTTTAACTTGTGGCCTTGCGAAGTTAGTGTTCCTCCAGTGAGCATACCGTTTGATTACGTAGTAAATAAAGACAACGAATGTGAGAAGCCTGTGTTTGTCTATGAGGCTAATCTTTTGTATTGTACACTGAAAGGCAGACTGTACGAAGAACGATTCACTGAGTGAAGCCCTTCTTATACTGAACTACTGCTGCTGGAGTCTGTGGCAATGTGGAATGTGGACATAACAAGTCGTGTCAGGAGCTGGGACAGAAAGTGCTGGAGTGAGTCAAAAGCTCGACATGGAGCTGGAAGGTTTACAGACGAAAAACCAGGCTAGGCAGAAGGAGGTGTCTTTGGCTGCAATCATGATGCTTCTGCAAGCACAAAGTGAACAATACACATGTAGGAGGACTGCTGGGCCTTGATAGCAGGCTGTGAAGCCTATGCCCAGAGTCGGACACTAAAAAAAAAAAAAAAAAAAAAAAAAAAAAAAAACTTAAAGAGCAGAAAAAACTCAGTGAGCAACTACAAGCACAAAATGAACAACTACAAGAAAAAAGTGAAGGACAAAATGAGCTCGAGAACGAACCCAAAGAACAGCTACAGGCATAAAGTGAATGAAGAACAGAAAGAGCTCAAGAACGAACTCAAAGAACAACTACAGGCACAAAGTGAGGAGCAGAAAGAACGATATGAATGGTATCAAGAGGCGTTACAGGAGCAACACAAGGAGTTACAACTGAGGATGCAAGGACAGCTAGATGCTTTCATGAGGAAAATGAAGAACAGCAACAGATGAAGGAGGAAGTGTACATTGAGCTACAACAGAAGATGTAAGTGTGAGTTAAGCAATAACGTGATGGAGTGCAGACAGCATGTAGGTGACCATTTAATGGGAGAATGGAGGCCGTTGAGAAATCTTGCACTGCTGAGCCTCAGGTAAGTGTACTAGGAACAGAAGAACAAATGGCCAGTGTATAGTGAATCTTAATGAACCCAGATCATCTAAAGGTAGATTCACAGGGTTGAGCAATCAGAATGTAGGAGTTTTTAGTCCTTGACTTAATTATGATGTCCCGGTTTTTAATCCCCAGACCAGTGAAGTCCATCCAACCATCCATTGCCAGACGCCATGTATCCCAATCGGGGTGATCAAGCGCTTAGAGTTAATTGTTTTACAGGGAGGGGCACTAATCCTCCACCAACCCCACTTGACACGTAGGGTGCATGGTTAAAATGAGGTCCAATTAAAAAGAAACCTCAGGAGTTCGATGGTAAAGCATCTTGTGAAGCTTACTGTGTGCAGTTTGAATTAATTGCTGATCAGAATAGTTGGGATGAAAGGCAGAGGGTAGTGCAGCTTGCTACTAGCCTCAAGGGTGCTGCAATGGAGATTCTGGGCCAGATGTCAATGGAGAGGAACATTTATCAGTCCTTAGTAGAGGTAGCGGAATGCAGATACGGAACCATGTACCAGTCTGAGGTTTACAGAACAAGATTCTGTACTAGTGTATGGGCTCGAGGCGAATCCTTCCAGCAGCCTGCTCATGACCTAGAGACTATGGCAAACAAGGCATACCCTGGAGCAACACCTAACCTGTTGGCTATTTTTCCGAGTAACCAGTTCATTGATGCTCTTGATAGTGCGGAGTTGAAAGTGCAAGTGAAGCTGGCACAACCAAGAAGCATGCAGAAAGCACTCACCAAGGCTCTGGAATTCGAGTCCTATGTCAGGTCTAGGATGTCCAGTTTGCAGGTAGGTCATAGTGCAGGATTCAAGGCAAAAAAGGGGCAGGTACGTGAACCAGAGAAATTTGATGGAAGTTGCTGGTAATGTCAAAAGCCAGGACATAGGAAAGAGGACTGCTACAAGTGGAAGACAGAACATGAGAAGATAGGAGGAGGTTGGTGGTCCAGTGGAAAGCCAGGACACAAGGAGGCTTGTTACAAATGGAAGAAGGAGCAAGAACATAACAGTTCAAGGTAATCAACGATTGCAACAAAAGGCTATTGGACATGTGGTGAGGTTGGACACTTCAGTTATAATTGCCCAAAGAAGAAGGACAACTGCAAGGCTGCAAAAGACGAGGAAAAGAACTGGTAAATTAGTAAAGGCAGGTGACAAGGATCAACAGCCAGCCAGTTTTTCCCAAGCAGCCTCACCATAGAGAAAATGTAAGAGAACTGCAATTGACAGTGTGCGAGTAGACGGAAGAATTGACGGCAAGAAGGGTTCCCTGGTGACTGATTCAGTCTCATAGCAGACTCTTGTGAGCCTGATAAGTTACATTATTGGTATCTGCCCGAGTCATCAGAAAATTGTCTGGTGTAACTGATCACTGTGCAGAACTTAGGGGATCCTTCAACATCCGGATTAAAGTGTGTGTGTGGTGGTGGGGTAAGAGGCTAAGCTTCCATTCTACTTGGCTGACATGGAGGAATCCTTGGCTTCTAGGTCTGGACTTCCTGATGTCCATGGGATGTGATCTGGACTTCTGCTCCATGAGGTTCAAGGTTCAAGGAAAGACGGTTCTTGTCACGGCATTGAGATGTACCAGTTCTGGTGGTGAGGTGAGGGCACTGCACACTACACTGATACTCCCACGATCAGAACTACTACTCCAGCGTAAGGTGAGTGGCTCTTTTGACAGCTGTCTAGGAGTGGTGGAGCCTGATGGACAGTGCAAGACAAAGGCTGGAGTGATGATGGGGAGGACTTTGGTGGAAACAGGTGCAGGCAAAGTGCGAGTTGTGGTGGCCAATTTCACCCATGAGACACACAAGATCGATGAGGGAGAAACTGTGGGACCGTGCCTGGCAGTAAACCCTGAGTGGCATCAGTGGAAGGCCTGTAAAAGGAGTGTAGTCAAAGAAGATGGGAGTCTGCCAGACCATTTACAATACCTGTTTTCAAGGGTTGTCAGTGCCTGGATGACTCACAAGTGTCGCAGCTAAAGCAACTGCTAGTGAAGTTTGCTGATTGATGTCTTTTCCATTGGAGACCTAGACCTGGGATGCAGAGAACTTGTAGAACATTGCTTCAACACCAGGGACCACTGCCCAATTCAACAGCCAGCTTGGAGGATGGTGCCAGCTCAACGGCAAGAAATGGAGAGGGAGAGGGAGAACTTCCAAAGTCAAGGAATGATAGAAATGTCCAGCAGTACTTGAGCATCAGCATTTGTTCTGGTAAGGAAGAAGGATGGCTCGGTGAGGTGCTGTGTGGATTATTGAGCCCTGAATGAAGTGAAAGTGAAGGATGCGTACCCATTGCCAAGACCTGACGTTATGCTGGATTCTCTGTCAGATGCCAAGTTTTTCTCCACCCTAGACATGAAAGCAGGATACCATCAGGTCAAGGACGCCGAAAATGACAAGGAGAAAACAGCCTTTTCATATGGGCAGGCTTGTGGTAGTTTATAGTTACGCCATTTGACCTATGCAATGCTCCAGCTACTTTTGAGTGTCTCATGGATCGAGTACCGGAAGGACTGCACTGGCAGACGGCTCTCATCTATCATGACGATTTAATTGTGTTTGGACAGACTTTCGACCAGGAATTGTAGAGGCTCTTGGAGTTATTCAGCAGGATCCGAACAGTGCACCTTAAGCTGAACCCCAAGAAGTGCTACTTGTTTCAGTAGGAATAAAATACCTGGGACACATTGTAGGCAACGGAGGCATTTGAACTGATCCAGACAAGGTGGCAGCTGTGAAAAACTTGCAGGTTCCAACTTGTGTGAAGGTGCTACAGTTTTCTGGGTTTGTGTACCTACTACCGATGTTTTGTCAAGGACTTTGCAATGATAGCTGCACCTCTACAGAAGCTGTTGGGGAAGAGGAAGAAATTGTTTGGACTTTAGTGACTCAGAAGGCCTTCAATGAACTCAAACATGCACTGGCATGCCCTCCAGTGTTCCAATACCCAGATCACAGTCAGCCATTCATCCTGAACTGTGATGCTAGTGACCACGGCATTGGTAGAGTCCTCTCGCAGAAGGATGACAAAGAGAATGTGGTGGTGCATTACAGTAAGAAGCTTAGCCCACCAGAGTGGAACTAGTGTGTGACCCATAAGGAGCTCTTGGCAGTGATATAGAGCCTCGGCTTTTTCCATCCCTACTTGTGTGGGCACTACTTCATCATCAGGAAGGGCTATGCAGCACTCAAGAGGCTGAAAACAGTAACTCTTGTCAGGTAACCTGGGGTCTGACAGACCCCAGCTCCATTTTTATTTTTATTTTTCATATATTACCATAGTCACAGGGATTTGGCCTCCTATCTACCCACCTGACTAGTTAAGTAATTTAGGAAGGTGATGGGGTTATTCCTGGATCTGGCTCTATTATTGGTATATAGAGCTGATGGGGTCCTATAGACCCCAGGTTACCTGACGTGTGACATCATCAGGGCCTATCAGACCCCAGGTTACTTGATGTGTGCTATCATCAGGGTCTGTCAGACTCCAGGTTACCTGACTTGTGATATCATCAGGGTCTGTCAGACCCCAGGTTACAGGACATGTATGTGCATATATATATATATATATATATATATATATATATATATATATATATAAGAGGGAAGCATGTGACAATGTAAATTTTTTCTTTTTTTTTCTTCTTTGCAGGATAAAATTATATGTCAGGTGACTTACCCCTGGGGGTAGGGGGGTCTTTCAAGAATACTCCTCCAGTATCCCTGCTTGTCGTAAAAGGCGACTAAAAGGGTTGGCGGAGGGTTAGTGCCCCTCCCTGGAAAACAACTAACTAAAAAAACAAACAATAAGCCTTGGACAAGGACTGACCAAACGATGACGACCCAGGACCGGACAAAGGACATGGTTATCGGAACCTGGAATGTAAGGGGAGAGAATGATGAGGTGAAAGAGAGAGAGATTGTCCAGGTGCGTGAGGGTGTGAAAGTGGATGTATGTGGAATAACTGAAACAAAATGGGGAGGAGAAAGTGTGAGAGAATGGGAGTATGGATGGGGTATATGTGCAGGAGTAGGTGAGAATGAGAGGGCAAAGGAAGGAGTATGTATAGTTGTGAGTAAAAGGTTACAAGAGGAAGAGGAGCATAAGACAGTATGGATCAGTTGGGTCAAGGATTGTGTGGGTAAAGTTGAAAGTTGGAATACAAATGTGGGCGATTGTGTGTGTGTATGCGCCAATGCAAGATCGTGCTAGAAGAGTGAGAGAAGAGTTCTGGACAAATGTAGAAGTGTGCATGGATAAGTTTGGAAGGAATGAGAGAGTGTTTTTGATTGGTGTTATGAATGGTAAAGTTGGGAATGTGAAGGTGGATGGAATAGTTGGTGAGTGGGGTGTGCCTGCTGAGATAGATGAGAATGGGAGTGCGTTAGTGGACATTTGTGCTGGGAGGGGGTTGGTGATAGCCAATACCCTCTTCAGGCATAAAATGATCCACAGGTATACATGGCGAGTGATGAGAAGGGTGGGTGGTGAACTGAATGAAAGGAAGGCAATGATTGATTATGTGTGTGTGGATGAAAGGATGCGAAGATGTGTAATTGATGCAAGAGTTTATAGAGGTTGGGGGAGTGGACTTTCTGACCACTACTTGGTGGTGGCCAGAATTAGAATTCAAGTAAGATGGAGGAATAGAAGAAAGGAAAGACGAGAGGAAGGAGTATATGTAAGGAGAGTGGAAATGTTACAAGAGGATGAGAAAATGGCAGAGTATAAGAGAGAAGTGGAGGAACGATTGACCAAATATGAATTGGAGCAGATGGGAGACGTGGAGGGTGTGTGTAGCATATTTACAGAAGAAATATGTGCAGCATGTGATGTGGTGTGTGGAAGGAAGAGAAGACGGAGGAGGGTGCAAGGAACAGTGTGGTGGACTGAAGAGGTGAAACAGGCTGTGGCACAAAAGAAGAAAGCATACAATGAATGGATGAGAAATAGGGGCGTGGAAGAAGTTCAGATGCGGAAAATAGAGTTATATGTAGAAAGAAAGAGAGAGGTGAAAAGATTAGTAAAAGAGAGTAAGAAGAGAGTGGATGAGGAATTTGGAAGGAATTTGAGTGTAAAGTGGAGGGACTGTAAGAAAATGTTCTGGAAAGAGGTGAAAAGAGTAAGACAGGGTGGAAGTGAAGTTAGCAGGGGAGTGAAAGATAAAAATGGTAGATTACTAGTGGAGAAGGGAGAAAAAGTGAGCAGATGGAGAGAACACTTTAAGGATTTGTTGAACGTAGAGGATGGAAGTAATGCGAGTATAAGTGGCTGGGGAATGGCTGGGAGAAGGAGGGAGGTGAGAAGACAGGAAGAAATCAGTAGGATAGAAGTTGTGGAAGCAATGAAGAAAGTTAAATCGGGGAAAGCCCCAGGAATTGATGGAGTGTGTGGTGCAGTGCTGAACCATGGGGGAGAGATAGTAGTAGAATGGATGTGGAAGATGTGCAGATTGGCCTGGGAGGAAGGTAGAGTCCCGGAGGATTGGAAGTCAGGTATAATTATTCCCTTGTACAAAGGAAAAGGGGAAAAAGAAGTGTGTGGTAATCATAGGGGCATTTGTCTTCTTAGTATAATAGGAAAAGTGTATGGTAGGATACTTATTGACAGAGTTAGAGAAAGAACAGAGAAATTAGTTGGAGAAGAACAGGGAGGCTTTAGGAAGGGAAGAGGTTGTGTAGATCAGATATTCATTCTTAGATCTTTAGTGGAAAAGTTTCTAGAGAAGGGAAAGAAGTTGTATGCAGCTTTCATGGATTTGGAGAAAGCATATGACAGGGTGGATAGACAAGAATTATGGAAAGTGTTAAGAATATATGGAGTAGATGGGAAGTTGTTGAATGCTGTGAAGAGTATGTACGATGGTGCGAAGGCTGCAGTGCGTGTGGATGGTGAACTAAGTGAATTTTTCTCTTTGAAAGTTGGGTTGAAACAGGGATGTGTCATGTCTCCATGGTTGTTCAATCTGTACATAGATGGGGTAATAAAAGAGGTACAATGTAGGGTAGTGGATGTTGGAGTGGCCCTGGTGAGAGAGGATAGTGTTTGGAAACTCCCTGTACTGTTGTTTGCAGATGATACTGTGCTGTTGAGTGAAGACGAAGGGGAGCTGCAAGGCTTGGTGGATGAGTTTGGGAGAGTGTGTAAGAAACGGAATCTAAAGGTGAATGTAGGGAAGAGTAAAGTGATGGTCTTTGAGAGAGGTGAAGTCAGTGAATGTACAGCGAGGCTGGATGGTGAGGAATTGGAAAATGAGAGCATGTTTAAGTACTTGGGTAGTGTGATGAGTAAGGATGGAGGTTTGGAGGGTGAAGTGCTTGAAAGGGTACAGCAGGGAAGAAAGGTTGCTGGTTCTTTGAAAGCAGTGATAAGAAACAGGGAAGTGAGCATGGAAGTGAAAAAGTTACTACATGACAGTACTGTGATACCAACTCTAACGTACGGAAGTGAAGCTTGGACGTTGTTGGAAGGACACAAGTCAAGAGTGAGAGCAGTGGAAATGAGTTATTTAAGAGGAGCCTGTGGAGTCACATGGAGAGATAGGCTGACGAATGAGGATATAAAGGAGCGTTGTGGTGTTGATGTGGATGTGATAGGAAGTGTTATGAGGAACACACTGAGGTGGTTTGGCCATGTGGAGAGGATGGAGGGTGAAAGACTGACGAAGAGAGTGTATGTGAGTGAGGTGGAGAGGGGAAGAGGGAGGGGAAGGCCGAGGATGAGATGGAGGGATGGGGTGGAGAGGTATATGAGAGAGGGGGGTGTGAGTTGGGAGCAAGGCAGTGTAATGGCGGGGGACAGGGCGACTTGGAGGCGATTTGTTTGTGGCCACCCCAAATGGGATTGAGGCGTCTGGCAATAGATAGATAGATAGATAGACTTATTGGACAAAAAAGAAGGTGTTCTTAACAATAACAAGCTGCAGTATTGGGAGGCCTGAAAGTATGTAGATTTTATGTAAGAAGTACTTGATGTAAGTCCTTCCAAGAATGCCAAAAAAAAAAAAAATCTCCAAAATTATTTTGTCTTTTTCATTGTCCATGCCTGCAGTTGTTATTCATTTACTGTGGTTCCACTTTTTCTTACAGATAGTTGGGGCATTGGTCTAGTGCAGATGATGATGCAAAACAGGTTGATGATCGTCAGTTTTAGTCAAGCAACGGCTAAAATCAGTATATCATTTTCTGTTTTTTCAAAAATTCATACAAAATATATTTTTCAATCCTGGTCACATACATTTTGCATTAGAAGTAAGAATACATGCTTTGTAAGTTATGTTTCTGTGTACATTTCAGTAAATGTGATGCAATTATTTTTCCTGTATATTTTGTAAGTTGGGGTCTGTCAGAACCCGGGTTACCTGACATGTAATGCGAAAGAAGATCGTAGCAAGAAATGCAGCCATACTACTGTGACAGGGTCATTGGTCAGCTGCAGAAGACCTGAAGAGGATGCTGATGTAGGATGCAGAATTACAACCAGTGCTTGAGTGGCTGCAGCAGAGTACAGTGTGACCATCTTGGGAAATGGTTTCCTGGTTCAGCCCTGAGACCAGGAGGTACTGGAGTCAGTGGGACCTTTCTTGTTTGAACAATGGCCTACTGAAGAGTCAGTTGGAGACACCCAATTGCCTCGGCTATAATTGGCAACTGGCGGTTCTGAAGAAAATGAGGTCCGAAGTATTAGAAATGTCTCACAGCAAAGTCACCAGTGGGCACCTGGGAGTGAAGAAAACTCCAAGTTGACTGTGACAGAGATTCAACTGAACTGGTATGCATCAGGACGTTGAAGAGTGGTGGTGGGCCTATGATGCATGATGTGCCAAAAATGGACCTAAGAAGCATGGTAGCACCCTCCTTCAGCTGTAACAAGTGGGTGCACCAATGGAAAGACTTGTGGTGGACACTGCTGGACCTATGCCACTCACAGAAAGAGGAAATTGGTGTGTGTGTTGCCATGAACTACTTCACAAAGTGGCCAGAAGCCCATGCCATCCCCGATCAAGAGGCCGCGACTGTTGTTCAGGTTTTGGTTGACCAGTTCTTCGGTCGATTTGGGATGCCGCAAGAGCTACATTCAGACTAGGGTTTCGAGTCTGCTGTGTTCTGTGAATGCCACAAGTTACTGGATATCAAGACACTCAGGACGACCACACTAAGGCCACAATCAGATGAGATGGTGGAGAAATTCAGCTGGACCCTGGGACAATAACTGGCCAAGTACTGAGTAGAAGGACAGAGAGATTGGGACCAGAAATTACCTGCATTGCTGATGGCATATCGGTATGCATCCTACAAGTCTTTTTTTTTTTATGCTAAGAAGAAGGAACCAAAGGAAACGAGCCCACAATAACTGTTCCTTCCGAGATATTAACAAAATACAAGAGAGCGCCAAATTCAATATCTGATCATTTCGAGATGCCTGGACACACTGCGTTTGAAAGACTGGAGATCATAGCTAGCAGGAAATACAGACAGAGGGAGACAGTCCCAGAGTTGATCTGTTGCATAAATGATGGACTGGGAGCAACGGTTAACTCTTGCATTAGAGAGTTGGACAGAAAAGGGATGAGAGTTTGCTGCTAAACTGGTGCTACACTCCCGTTGTAGAGGTGGAGGAATGCAAGCAGACAGAAGGAGCAGTGACCATTGAAGTAACAATAGGAAAGACATAAAGATGCAACAGTGCTGCGAAGAGACAGAGGTTGAAGGGAGCCAGTAAGCAGAGGAGAGTTAACGAGATGAAAAATCTTTGACTCCTAAACTATTGAGAAGAGCTGTATGTGGAGAACCTCCCCACACAGGGGAGTTGTACTCTATGTGGGGGCGGATAACACCCGTGTATATAGTCAACAATTGTGCAGGGGTAAAGGAATGGAATCGGCTTAGCACACCTAATCTCTTGGAAGCAGATTTTACAAGAGATGTAATATGATCTTTCCAAGATAAGTCCTGAGTGAATGAAACCCCAAGCAAGTTCAAGGATGATGCAGTATTAACCCCTTAACCACAAGGCGTCACTTTCATGATGCTCAGGCGCAATGGATCATACAGCGTGGCGTCACTTCTGCGTTTCTGTGTTATTTTGAATTCTCCTGGGCTTTCAAGTGGTGGCATATATCATCTATCAGTACTGCAAGTGTCCAACAATAGTCAGCACTGCTAGTGTCATCTGTACTCCCATCCATTGTTGACAATTTAGCTATTTATCCCCGTTCTTGACTCCCCTTCCTAACTCCCCTCCATTACCCTCTCCTCTCACCTGCCCGGCTGCACTGCGCTAAGCAAATCTTCCCCGGAATTTTCCACTGATTTCATCCATTGAAATAAGCCCTATGCCCTATTCTTATACAAAATATATATACTAAAAAACAAATAAGATAACTGATAGTGCCATACACCTGGAGTTGGCTAATTATCAATTGGCAACACCCCACATGCACTTGTTCACTAATTTTCCCTGGTAAATTCCCCATGAAATATGCCGTATAATCTATTCTTGTAATAAAAATATATATAAGAAAGGAAGGGAGAAGCCTAAGTGATATTTACATTCACCTGGAACTACCTAATATCCTGCCAATCATTTCAAAGCATATAAATTAGCAGCTGTCACCTCGCTGACGTTGTCAGCCCTTGGCGACCCCATATCCGCCTCGTCATTTAGTTCAGTGTTGTTTCTTGAGATGAAAGCATGTAGCACTCACGCCCCTCCATTTCTGCCGCTTCTAGAGGGCCCTGTGACCTCTACCTCTACTAAGCCTTGTGTGGGAAGGGGTAAAGGACTAAATGACTTTGCTGTGGAGCGTGAACTGGCTAATTTATCCAGGATAATGATGGACAGTGACTACAATCTTTCTGGTTAATCGTGTGATGAGCCAGTGGAGGAAATGGTGATAAACTACGAGTGCTTCAGTGTCCCAAGTTCATCCTGGCTCCAAGGGAAAGGAGCCCTTATTTACTGGAAGTGACAGTGTATAACATAGTGTAAAAAAAAACAGAAGTGTAAATAATTACTAATATAAGAATATGAGTACAAATACTTGGAGTAATGACAGTCAAAGCTTTGCTCTCTACGCTAGTTTACTGAACGAGAATGAAAATAAACTACTATTACTGAAGGAAACTTATGGATAAATACTGTATATATATATATATATATATATATATATATATATATATATTTATATATATTATAATGTAACAGGAATATAAAGTGTGAATGCATTTATGAAAAATAAATGACAGAATACCAGCGGGGAACGAGCGCAAGTGGGAAGCTCGTACGAGCTCGTAATTTTCATTGCTTTCAGTGTTTTTTTTTTTTTTTTGGTGTATGCATTCCAAACTACTTGGAAATCATAGAACAGTGTTTCTAGTGATAATATCAGGCTGTGGTAATCATATTACGGGATGTCGGGAAGTGTAAAGTGGAGAATTCGTTACCCAACTTCAAAAGTCTCCACAAGTCCTATGGTATTCGACGAAGGCTCAACGAACATCCCAGGAGAAAGTTGAAGGTATGTGCCATATGCACATATAATTATAATATTCTAGGACTAATAACTGATTTTTGGCAAATATTTTTAAAAAGTCAGTCGGACCACGAATATCCTCGCGGGACGCGTAAGGAGCACAAAAACATGACTGCAGTGTAGAGGTTAAGCTGATTATTATTTAAACATTAGTGAGTATACCCGTGGAAGATTTTGTCTGGTTGATAGGTGTAAGAACTGAGTTTTTGATGCATTAAAAACAACAAGATCATTTTTACCCCAGTCAGAGACACGAGCCAAGTCAGACATTAGGTGTGCCATAGCCTCATCCCTTGTTTGTTGCAGTAACTGCTGAGATGGACTTTGTGGGAACCGAATGGAAGGATGAAGGGTGGAGTCATCAGCATACAAGTGGATAGGGTTACATGTACAGCTTAGAAGGTCATTGATGAATAAAAAAAAGAGAGTTGGTGATAGGACAGAACCTTGAGGAACACCACTGTTGATAGATCTAGGAGAGGAGCGATGGCCATCTACAACAGCGGCTTTAGAACGACCAGAAAAGATCCTATAGATGAAGGCACATATAGGAGGATACAAACCATTAGAGGGCAGTTTGGTAATTAAAGATTTATGTCAGACTCGATCGAAAGCCTTTGAGATGTCAAGTGCAATTGCAAAGCTTTTGCCAAAGTCCCGAAAAGAGGATGATCAGAAGTCTGAATGGTAGGTGAGAAGATCGCCAGTGGAGCATCCCTGACGGAACCCATACTGACGATCAGAAAGAAGGTTGTGATAGGAAAGATGCTTTAAAATTTTTCTGTTAAACATTGACTCGAAAACTTTTGAAACACAGGATGTTTTAGTAATTGGACGATAGTTAGAGGGATGGAAATGGCCACCCTTCTTTGGGACTGGCTGAATGAGAGCAAACTTCCAGCAAGAAGGAAAGCTGCAAGTTGATAGACAGAGGCAAAAGAGTTTACCTAGGCAGGGTGTTACCACAGAAGCACAGTTCTTGAGGACAACAGGAGGAACTCCATCAGGCCCATATGCCTTGTTAGTATTGAGGCTAGTGATGGCAGAAAATACAACACATGAAAAAATTTTAATGTCAGCCATGAGGAAGTCAGAGGGGGGAAGTGATGGAGGAACAGCACCAGAATCGTCTAAGGTGGAATTGGAGGAGAAAGTCTAAGTGAAGAGATCTGCTTTATCAGTAGAAGAAATAACTACAGAGCCATCAGAGTAGAAAAGAGGAGGGAAGGATGATGAGGTAAGGTTGATAGAAAGGTTTTGGCAAGGTGCCAGAAGGAGCGAGAAGAATTCGAGTTCAAGAGTTGAGAGCATTTTGTACGGATGAAATTATTTTTTAGCAAAGCGAAGAACAAACTTAGCACGATTCTGGGCTGAAATGTAAAAAAGATGTGATTCAGGGGTGGGTTGGCTCCGGTATCTTTTATAGGCCCTCTCCTTGTTGCAGACAGCATTAGAACAAGCGCGATTAAACCAAGGCTTTCTTGCATAAGTCAAAAGATATGAGAAAGGAATGATTGCTTCCATGGCTGAGAGAATTCCCTCCGTAATGTGCAAAGCACACTCAGATGGCTTCCGACCATGGAAGCAATAATCATTTGAGAGAAAATCAAAGAAGTACTGCCAGAGGGCCTCCCAATCCTCAGCTCCAAATTGCCACAGACAACGTTTCTTTGGAGGTTCCATAGGCCGTACCAGAGCGATAGGACAGTTTAGGGTAATAAGGTTGTGATCAGAGGAGCCCAAAGGAAAGAAAAGATTAACAGTGCAAGCAGAAGGATTAGTTGTAAGGAAGAGGTCAAATATTTTGGAGCTCTCTCCAAGGCAGTCAGGGATATGGGTAGGGTGCTGTACAAGCTGCTCTTGGTCGTTAAGGATGGAAAAGATGTAGGCTTTTTCACTATGTTGATTAGTGAAAGGAGAGGAGAACCAAAGGTGGTGGTGAACATTGAAATCTCCGAGAATGGAGACCTCAGAGAAAGGAGAAATGGATAGAATGTGTTCCGTCGCAGAAGTAAGATAGTCGAAGAATTTGTGATAGTCAGTAGAATTAGGGGATCAGCAAACAGCACAGATATATTTAGTCAGAGAATGACAGGAAAGCCGAAGCCATAGCGTAGAGAATTCAAAAGAATCGAGTTCAGGAACATGAGAGCAAGATATATCGTTGTGTATACATACACAACAGCCACCTTTGGACTTGAAATGAGTACAGAGAAAGCAGCAGGATACAGAAAAGGGTTTGCTGTCAGTTGCCTGAGACAGCTGAGTCTAAGTTATGAAAAGAAGTTGAGGTTCAGAGGAGGAGAGGTGGTGCTCAACAGAGCAAAAGTTAGAGGAAAGGACGCAAATGTTGCAGAAATGATGAAGTGAGTCAGACAGTGGTTCCAAGCAGCTCGAGTTATCACCAGGAGAGGGGCGAAAGTTTTGCAGGTGAGTAGCCTACCGGCTACTCACCTGCAAAACTGACGTTGGGCCACAAATAACGATTGGCAGTTGATCTGTTAATAGGAAGACCACCTGGTGAAGAGCTGCCTACCGAAACCTCCAGCTATACAAAAATCTTCAGGAAAGATGGTGGAGGTACATCATCAGGTTCACAGAGCTCTGAAATTTTCAGGCGAAGTGATGAAGCACAAGTATGATGCCAAGGCAAGTAAAATGAGCTTCAGGAATTGTGACAGAGTTTGGCTATACAAACCTCACCAGAAAAAGGGACAGTCACCGAAGCTGCAAAACCCATTGGATGGGCCCTACTCTGTGATGGACCACCTGTCAGATGTAACATACTGGATTTGGGGAGGCTGGAAATCTAGTCCAAAGGTTGTACATGTAAATCGTCTGTGGCAGTAGTATGGGCCAGGACAGTACACTTAGGATGTCCCCGAAGAATCAGGCACACCCGTAGCCTATGCCGTTGAGGAGGACCAAGGAACCGAAATACAGGAGGATGGTGAGAGTTTCCAATGGGAAGATGTGAATCAGTAAGAGGACTAAGTCATCCCAAGGGGAATAGACTGTGCCGAGGAGCAAGGACGTCATTGGAAGCGGTATAGGAGAAGACCTAATAAGTTGGAAGACTATTTTATGTATAAATAAATGTTTACTTTGGATTAAGGATTATGTTTTGTATACACTGTGTAGTTACGTCGAGACGACAAAAGGACTAGGGAGGGGGTAGTGTTGAGAAGTGGGTTTCTCTAGTTAGGTAGTACTGGAGGGTTCCTGGTGATTCTTGCAGTTTTTGTACATGTCAGAGTTGCCAGTTAGCCTGCTATTGTGAACAGAGTTATTTTGTAAAGTTGTACATAAATTTTTATTCTCTTTTTCTCTCTGATGTTTTATTTTGGTGTTTATGTATTTTTTGTTTAGTTTGTTTGCTAAATAATTTAGAATGCTACATAATGTAAAAGAAACTCTAGGATATTTTGCATGTCTCCGATTTAGGAACTGTTGCTGGTACAAGTTTGTGGTAGATCATTCGAGTATCTAAGAAGCTTACGTAAGGATGGAGAAGAGAACAGAAGAACTTTAGTTTGACTTTTGGTCTTGTGATGGTAATGAACCTCCGGTGAGCATAACGTGTAATTACTTGGTCTATCTATCTATCTATATACCTAGGCTGCTTCCCCCAAGGAAAGGGAGGTAGCCGAGACAGGACGACACACTCCCCATTTACTCATCCATTCAAACACATTCATTTGCATCTTAGCCCCAAGGGGAGAACGGACAGATCCTCACCGCACCACACTGCACAAGGGTCAACTGCGCAATGCAATCAGTGACATCTGCAGCAGGGCCCGACAGCAAAGCTGGTTTACCCCTGCCACATCATAACAGACCCATCCCCTTACCCGCACCTGACCTGACTAGCTGATAATGAACGTGAGAAGTCCATATTTATTTACAGTGCCTGAGTTGATCTTGTGTACTGTGCATTGAAAGGCAGAACCTATGAAGAACGATTCACTGCATGACGCCCTTCCTGTACTGAACTATGGTTGTTGGGGTCTGTGGCAGTGAGGAATGTGGACGTACCATTATTATTTTTATTATTATTATCATTATTAGTAGTAGTAGTAGTAGTATTTTTACTATCATTATTATTATTATTATTATTATTATTATTATTACCTATCTTGCACTTTGTTTCTTCTTCCGTCTTGATATTACACATGAAGGAACGCTAGGGTATCCCTAGTCCTTATGCTAAATACAAATGAGCTTTAACTATTTTTGTCGGTGATATACTTATTTTTATTCTGAAAATTGCTTTTTGGAATTGAAATAGCTCAGAAACGAATTGACGTCCATCTATTTATGTAATAAAAATGTTTGTTGAATAATTTTGGCTTAATATTTTGCCATTTAACCTAGTGGAACGTACCAGATTCAATTTTGTAATTTTTTACTTCCGACACATGTTAGAGAAAACCACAATAGCTTTAAGCTATAGCTGTAACTTTCCAGATACATAGCTGGGGTCCCTCTTATGATCTGAATGGAATATGGGTATAGTTATGTGTATGGTTCGCCAGTTATTGAGACAGGTATGATCTACACATGCATTCTATGACACCTTTGTCTTCAGATGGTGTTGATGTTACACAAGAAGTTACCTTATAAGGTATTCAGATCTTGTCTGTAATACACACACGTTAGATACCATATGGCAAAGCTTCCTTATTGTGGCTACACAATAAGTATAGGTAACTAGGTATTATCTTTTTCTTCAGTCTTGATGATATTATACACGATGGTAGCTTAGGGTAACCCACGTCCTTCTACCCAAAACATATGACGTCGACCTATTATTGAAGGTAATATACTTATATTTATTTCAAAAAATGCATATTTGACATTAAAATATATCAGAATCTAATTGCGATACAGCTATTTGGTTTAAAATTCTTTGATAAAAATGTTTAGGGAATATTTTTTGCTTAATATTTTGCCATTAGGCCTAATGGAAAGTATCGAATTCATATCTGCACAGTTTTTTCTTTGCAACACAGTTTAGAGAAAACAAGACAAGCTTTACAGCTGTAACTTTCCAGATAAACAGCTGTAGTCCCTCATGATCTGAAAGGAATATTATTACAGTTAAACATATAGTTAACCAGTTATTGAGACAAACAAAATTTACACATGCATTCTTCAGCATCTTTGTCTTCAGATCTTGATGTTATACAGGAAGTTATCTTAGGGTCTTCAGATCTTATTTATATTATACAAACCTTATATACCATAATCAGCATTGCCAGACGTGTAAAAATTATCACAAAATACGATTTTTTGGCACACTTTGCGATATGGAATAGTATGCATGTGATAATGCGATTCCTTTCATATGTTTGATTTTTCAGTCAATAATGTGATAATGTTTACTAAATATATAGTATACTGAATTTCAAACACTATCTCCATATGCTGTGTGACGAACCTGTACGTTATGCCATCGAGGGCTCACGCGTCCAGTTCCTGTTATAATCTTTGAGTGGGACTTGGGCACTGGGCGCTGCCAGGCAGTCTTGGCGCGGCAGCCGCAGTAGTAACTGTTCTGTCTTTGGATATGAGCCTATATGAACTTGTGATTTATAAGTGCTTTTGCATTTTTACCATGGATGACAAAAAATTAAATGACTAGAGAGGAAGAAGTTAATAGGCGTGAGGTATTAGCAGGTGCAGTGAAGAGGAAAGCTAAATGTGAGCTTACGATGACTAGTACTTAACAGTTAAACAAATTTTGTAACGTTAATCACTCCACATATAAAAATATTAATTCCACATTAATTACCGATTTGTGTGAAGAAATGCCTTAGTTTATGAGTGCGATAATTTTGGTCAAAAAACTTAATTATAACGTGCTAGGTACGATAATATGGGTTTGGAGATCTGGCAATACTGACCATAATTAGCTAAAGTGAAGCTTTTTCCTGTGACTACACGATAAGAATAGGTAACTAATTATTATTATTATTACACCTGAAGACAAAGGCAACAAAAGTAAATCATTCTTTTCCTTCCATCAAAAGGCATAAATAAGCACTCCTTTGCCTTAGTCACGACAAAGATGTCCTCCCGCGGTGTGCCTGTCCTTCCAAGCCACCTGCGCAGCGCCTCGCCCACCACACCTTCGTTCCCATAGAAGTAGGCGGTGTCTACGAGGCGATATCCGGCATCGAGGGCGGCTGTCACTGCTGCAGATAGTTCTTCCCCGCCCATCTGCAGGAAAATAAATCAGCAAATAAATAGGTAAATAGGTAGATAAATACTCCCCATCTTCATGCAATTTTCTGTGTTGGAGGGATGGTTCAGTCTCCTGGTGTGGGCGTATGTGCAGCAGTGAGCATAAAAAATGAATAAATGATTCAGGATGGACACTGATAGAGCTGACTGACTGAACCCTCCTAACAACACACAAGAAATCGTCAAACGGAAGACGAGCTATATATATGAACCACCCTTAAATAGATAGATAGATAGGTAAATGGATGGATAGATAGGAAGATAAATAGGTGAGTAGATAGATAAAGTGCTGCGGTGGCTGTACATCCTTCCCATAGCACTTTTTCGTGACCAGCATTATGTTCTTGTATCAATCTGTTGTCACAAAGCAGCAGTCTAGATGGTGATGTGAGAATTTCAGGGCAAGTTAGAGTGAAAAGGGTACGGAAGCAGTCACCATTTACTACTTTACTATTACTGCTACTACTACTACTACTATTACTACTAACACAATTACTTATATTACTATTATTATTATTATTATTATTCATCCAATCCTATGTTGCCCAATGAGCGTAGGAGCCCGGGGTTAGGCAGTTGGCCCCGACATTTAAGATGAGAGTGACCAGCCTCACTCATCCCTGAGTGGCATGACATGAGCAATCAACCCCAACCATCCCTTGGATATAAAC
Source organism: Coenobita brevimanus (assembly GCF_032717465.1). Lineage (NCBI taxonomy): Eukaryota > Metazoa > Arthropoda > Malacostraca > Decapoda > Coenobitidae > Coenobita > Coenobita brevimanus. Next base: position 513,633 of record NC_136986.1, read on the forward strand.
CTTTACCTGCTCAATCTGATTAGAGTGCAATAATTACCCACTAAACCACCAGGCGCCAAATTTTGGTTATATGGTTATCACCCAGCGTAATAAATGGTTTCCTGGTGTACAGGAAGCCATTTGGCTTGTCACTCAGTGTAGAGTCACCCACAGGCAGAAGGAAGAGGAAAGAATGAAGGAAAGAAAGACAGAAGAGGGAGTGTAAAGTCACCAGTAGGCAGAAGGACAAGGAAAGAATGAAGGAAAGACAGAAGAGGATGGAAGGAAAGAAGAATGGAGAGGAAAGGGCAGACACCCGAGAGCAGCACTACATCGAGTAAGTGGATAGTGAGCGTCCTCACTTACCACAATAATTTATTATTATTATTATTATTATTATTATTACCGTATTATTATTATTATTATTATTATTATTATTATTAGTTCTGTTATTATTATTACCGTATTATCATTATTATTATTATTATTATTATTATTATTATTATTACTATTATTATTTACCTTCCACCTCCAGACTAGTTTCATTCATGTTACAAAACACACTTCCTAGTAAATAATAAGGAAGCTAGGATCACCATTAGCCACTTACCTGCGAGCATCCTAGGCCCAGCAGAGGCATGTGCTGTCCCGTCCTCAGCACAACATGGCGGCCACGGCCAGACATCTCTCCTAAAGCTGCGGAGGCGAATCTGACAAGGATAACAAGGAAAAAAAGAAAGGAAAACAAATATTCTAACATCGAGTATATCACGTTTCTTCTACGCTGACGTCGATCCCAAACCCGTATCAGCTCAGTTGTTGGCCAGATGAAGTTTGACTCATGGGGTAATTTGACTAGTGATCAAGGAGACTCGCCCCTGCTTCATAACTAAGAATCGTCGGATATCATACCGTATGAAGTTCTGTTAGATAAAAACAAGCTGTTGAGAGTGAAACGATTATTGTAGCTGTATTCAACCCTTCTTGTTAAAAAATAAATAAATAAAAGCAAGAATAGAGAGAGAGGAGAGGAGAAGGAAGTCACCGAGTGGCAGGGGGTTGCTGCTTTACAATATATATATTGAGGTAGGCATGCATTAGAGAGAGAGAGAGGGAGAGGGAGAGAGAGAGAGAGGAGAGGAGAAGGAAGTCACCGAGTGGTAAGGGGTTGCTGCTTTACATATAATGACGTGGGCGTGCATTGAGCGAGTGGCAATGATTAAAAGTTCGCTGACAATCCTCTGCCAGCACTGTGTCCTGACTTCCATACTGACCATTCCTCCCCTGACGACAAAGAGTATCCTTCCTTCTCACACTCGTATGTCGTGTGCTTCATATTGCTGTTCATGTTTCACCTTCCATATATCTCACTTCTCCCCTAACGACCCACAGTATCCTTTCTTCTCATGCTCTTTGATCGTGTTCTTCATACTGATATTCATGTATCGCCTTCAATATTTCTCATTCCTCCCTACGCGACAGATAGTATCGTTCCTTTGCATACTCTTTTGTCGTGTGCTTCATACTGCTGCCACATAAAAATAGTTCATGTAACACCATCCATATATCCCATTCCTCCACAAACGAAAGACTATTATTCCTTCTCATACTCATTTGCGTTGTGCTTCATGTTGCTTTCAGAAGAAAATATTCATGTAACACGCAGAGAGACGTTTGTAGTTTTTTTTTTTCTCTTGCCTAATTTGCTAAAAGCCTTCTTCACCTACTGTCATTATATCAACAATTTTCGTCTCTTTAGCGTCACTCTGAACCAGTCATGCTATGGTCAGTTTCACATATTGTACTGATCATTGTGTGTAGGTTCAAAGTCCTCGAAAATTGGTGAGGGGATAATTATCGTTATCCTCAAGAAGACGGAGCAATAATGCTTTTGCCTGTGTGTGTGTGTGTGTGTGTGTGTGTGTGTGTGTGTGTGTAATTCACCGGGTTGGTCAGGATCACTTGATGGTCGTGATCGTCAGCTTTTTACCCTCCCGGAAGGGAGCTGAGAGCTCATGTAGTCCGATCTAAGGGCAAGGCTGTGACCTTCACATTTTGCACACACCCGTCCCCTTGCTCCAGGGGGACAGTAACCACCCACTTCGTCAGTGAAACTTTTCGCTACCTGAGCGAGGCGCGAACTCCCGTCCACCAGTTGGCAAGCGAGAACGTTACCACTGCACCAGCGTGTGTGTGTGTGTGTGTGTGTGTGTGTGTGTGTGTGTGTGTCAAGATACGGCCATAATCTTGGCCGAGTTCGAAAATGGACACTCGGGATCACCAAAATGGCTGCCAAATGTCAACTAGTTTTTATCGCCCTCCTTCAGCACCACTGTACAGTATCTCAAGAACGGCTTGACCTATCAACATGGATCATTCAGGGTACCAAAATATGGCCAAAATCTCGGACATGGCTAACAGCATATTCTGGCGGGCGATTAGCATTGGGCTCCCGAGTTTTTTTCTTTGATTCTCATTATAAATTTATTTTTGGCCGATAATGTCGATGGGTGACATGTAAAACGTAGCTTGAGCACAGTCATTACCAAAACTGAGGGTAATTCGCTTTTAATTACCAAGAATAATTGATGACCATAATTACTTTAAAATATTGACAACAAACCCTAACTTTTTGCTGCAGGAACGGTCTCAGTCAACTAAAAAAACAAAAACAAGAAAAGAAAACAAAAGATGTACGGCAATGTGCGAGGTTGGCCGACACTTCTCTAAGCCTCGTCGAATTCAATGCAACCCCTTCTTAGTATTCAGGTTGTGAAAGTGGCCCAGTTCCTGGAGATGAAAACAAACAACGATAAAAGTAAACCAGTTGGTAACAGTGAAAAACGACAACATTTTCAATTTGCTTCATAAAAAAGCATTCGATGTGGACAGTAATGTTGCCAATTGTTTGTGTTTTATATTAGTAACCCATTTTACCTCACCATTCGGTACCGGTTGCCGCAAAAGTAGAAGTTCACTTTCCGAAATACTTACGAGAGTTGAGATGGCACTGGAGACGATGTGTGTTGAGGGAAGGCTGTATCTCGTGAGAATGGCACCACTCTCTCACTCAGTCTCTCCCCCCCTCCTCTCTGTAGTGCCCCTTTCCTCGCCTCCTGACGGGTTGCCACATTATCTAGGGGTCGTTGAATGATATCACAATCATATGACTTGTATAGGATAACAAAACCTGTCACTCTACCTACCTTGCTTGTTGCCTACCTGTCTATTTACCCACCTTCCTACCTGCCGTACTCCCTGTCCGTGAAAAAGATAGGCGCCTCAGCATGTTTTTTTTTTTTTTTTTTTATTCTTAGTTTCATTCATTTATTGACTCCACTGGTAGGTTAATATGAAGCCACGTGCTCAATAAATGTCCATATCGATTACCATCGGGATTACGGGGACTTGAAAGACGAATGAATGAGTGTGTGGCCCATTTCACTGGATATGCTGTTGATTAGGCCACCCACCGTCGTACTACCATGTCCGGATTTTCTGCAGCCTGACTCCCCCCTCGTACAGAAAGAGAGAGAGAGAGAGAGAGAGAGAGAGAAGAGTAATGATGATGATGAAATTATTAACATCAGACGTCATGCAGTGAGAGAGAGAGAGAGAGAGAGAGAGAGAGAGAGGAGTAATGATGATGATGGTGAAATTCTTGTTAACTTCAGACGTCGTATATGTAACCTACCTTAATGTTCAAATGCTGTGAGCTGACACGTTGCTACGGGGAGGGGTGGGAGGGAGAGTGGGGATGGGGAAGGAGGAGATGGAGAGGAAACCCGAGAAGGAGGAATAGAAAATTAGCATCGCCCAGATTAAAAAACAAGCCATTAACTCTCGTGTGACTCGGATTTTGATAAACATGAAGAACAGTAGGCGTGGAAAGATTAACATGAAGAACAGTAGGCGTGGAAAGATTAGCATGAAGAACAGTAGGCGTGGAAAGATTAGCATGAAGAACAGTAGGCGTGGAAAGATTAACATGAACAACAGTAGGCGTGGAAAGATTAGCATGAACAACAGTAGGCGTGGAAAGATTAGCATGAAGAACAGTAGGCGTGGAAAGATTAGCATGAACGATGGACGTGGAAAGATTAGC